>NC_059502.1:9090909-9393939 GCF_914767665.1 Harmonia axyridis
AATATATGGTTATACGTAAATGATAGACTGAATTTTGGTAATCAATACCCGAAATTTCATATCTCTAGGATTCAAAGTATCGAAGTAATGATTATATAGTTTGAGGTAAGCTATTGCACGAAAAAGGAGTTACATCAATCAACTACTCGACAACCGTTAGAGATGGAGATGAGGAAGTTGATACAGAAACAATCTGGAGGTTACAGCGAGCCGAAAAACTAATAACATACAGGGTGTTTCTCTTAAAATACCGAAATTGTTGAAACTTATTGATATTAGCAGCAACGTCGCAGTGTATCGAAGTAGATAATAAACTTACCGTGCATCCTACCTCCTGCCCCTCACCACTGCAGTCCGATGCCGCCGTCGTCCCGACGGCATACAAATCGTCCGACATGCCTTGGTAGTAAAATGCCGCCGAAATAATGCCCACTTAAAGCATCGGCGGAGGGGCAAGAAACAGACAGCCGTCGCTTGTTGCCGAAAAACAAAGGAACAATGAACACGCGTCAATTACCGAAAACGTCGGCCGCAGGAAAACACAAAAAGCGGGATCGAGGCCTAATCCCCGGCCGCATATCAATTAGGGGTTTCCCCTCGGCAGTAAAAGTCGAACACAATGAAAGGCACGTTTTATACTATTTTTCTATTTTTCGTCAAATTTTTCGCCGACGACGCTGGTCGACGCTGCTCGGCCGCGAGTACGACGAAGACGTGAATGGAGGAAGAGACGGCGTCGCGGCCGATGTTGACGTCGGCGGATGGATCATCTTGCGTTGTTATCGTTGTTCTCGCATTATCGCTGTTTTTTGAGGCGATTGTGCGCTATCGCGATCGAGTTAAAAATGCTGACCGGCATAGTTTCCGTATTTACTATTTAATGCATAATAGTATTCATTCAATGTAGTTTATAATTTTGATTATTATTCGTGTAGGCCAGGCTAAAAGTTATGCGCTGCGAAAAGATGACTCGTCATCGATTTGCGAATGCCGCGAGAAGGAATTCGCAAAAAATCATTCTCGTATATAACATCTGATTTGGTTTGTTATTTGGGAAAGCTAAATTTTCGCCTGACGGTCTTTTCTTTCAGAAGTTATATTAAAAAACAGCTGCTTCATTCGCAAGTATAGATTTCTACTATTCCTTTGGATCTTGTATTGATGTTGATGGTGATTGAAAATATTCCTTTTATATCATTCTTCTCCTCTCCTTCATTCCAATTGGAAATTGTTTAGTTAAAAGTTACTTGTTTGGCATCTTCAGGAGCTGTCGCTGAGCTGTCGACGAGCTGTTTAATTGTGGGATAAGCCCTCAACTTGCTCCCAATGTCGACTAGCTCATTCCCTTCGACTGGTCAGGGCAGCTCGAAGGCTCACAAAGTTACTGAAGACCTGAGATAGGGTCAACTCACCAGTTTTAGGGGTATAACCCTGTGAAGAGCAAATACCCACATTCCCTCATAGTGATATGTAGCACAGAAGAACTATCATAGTCGACAGGTAATTTGCCTGTCAACAAGAATGGTTCCTGGTCGAGAGCGGACTTGCCAACTCCGCTTTCACCTGCTATACCTCATACAGTAGTACAGCGCTAGACGTTAATGTTGACGCTCTTGACGTGGCAAGCACTGTCGTTCCTAATAGGCTCACCCATTATCCAGATACATGATATAAGTTAGAAAATTGATATCACCACGTCACCCTTGCACGACTCAACTTGAACTTCGAATGAGATAATATAGTATCTAGTGGTGACTGGTGAATCAAGATTCTTTTTGGGCATGCATGATGCAAGGATGAAAGGGCTTACGTGATGAAAGATGAGATCCTGAATCAAATATGAAAAGCCATATTGCTTAAAGCAACAGGTCACTTTTGGGGTTCATCAGAGTCAACATGACTGCTGTGCATTATACATCCAAGAGATGGCTACAGAGATGCACTTTTAAGAAGGAGTTGTGGAGGTTGAAGAAAGTAAGGAATGCAAAAATCAGGAAGCAAATGAACATCGAGAAAATATTATTGATGACGTACATAGGAAAGAATTGGCATGTTTCAAAAACACAAAACGGATGGAATGGAACATGATGAGCAAGAAAAGTGTTGGAGTGGATATCTCTAGAAAGATCGAAGAGAGGAGGCCAAGACGGAGTTGGAGAAATGACGCCGACAAAGCCATGGAAGCAAGACCATCAAGTCAATTTGTGGCCTTGTTAACCTAGATTTTCTACATTTTTTCCAGCGTTTGGATATCTTTTGAAATTTTGATCAATCGCAAACTTATACCTAAGTGTCATATAGTATACTATGTTCATTTTGCTATATGAATATTGACGACCACTAAAGCAACTCAAAAATTTCATGTAGGATAGAAAGGCAGTTATGAATTAATTCAGAACTGCAGCAGAACTGGTTTTAGAACAAACCTACACACTTTTAATAGTGGAATTCAAGATAGTAGCCATCATAAACAGTTCGACGCCAATACAGAGGGATCCAAAACCAGCCTACCCCGATGGGTCACGGGGTCACCGAGCTCACCAACCCTCCTACGGCGTACGACAGTCCCAAATTCTAGCAAACACCCCGCATTAATCAACTTTTCGAAACATCCGCCGCCCCTCAACCCCTGTACCCCTCGTCGGACGGACGGACGATGGGGGCAGATGCATATACGCCGCCCCCCGCGTTAATCCGACAGAACACGGCACCGGTCCGGTGTAGCACCCGCGAGGGAAAAATTCGGCGAGCATTTTACACGGTTGTTAGCCCGGGCTGGTATCGCGGCCACTCGAATTAAAAGCCGGGGGTCGGTAAATCATCGGACTTTTCACGTGCAGCAGAGCTAGCGGGTCGAGTCGGAGTTTTACAACGTCAGGAGCGGCGAACAACGGCTTCGTGTGTTCGGGGAGCGTTCTCTCCTCGATACGGTTTATTGCAACGGATACAAGTTAAGGGTTGATTAGGTGTTTACTCCTGCATTTTTTTGGCCGTCGGCGTTAGACAGGATAACAAGTGACCGGAGCAAAGGTTCGGATGTGGAGGGTGTTTTTTTTTAGAGCTATAGAACTTTAAATTGCAATAAAACAACGATGGATTATTCGATTGACATGAATTTTATTTATCCGCAAGATAATCTTGTGGCATTACATTTCAAATATGATTTCTGGCATATGACCGCCACGGCTGGTCGGATGTAGTCCAATCTGGACGTCCAATTTTCGATGACTTTTTCCAACATTTGTGGCGTATATCGGCAATAACACGGCGAATGTTGACTTCTAAATGGTCAAGCGATTGTGGCTTATCCGCATAGACCAATGACTTTACATAACCCCACAGAAAGTAGTCTAGCGGTGTTAAATCACAAGATCTTGGAGGCCAATTCACAGGTCCAAAACGTGAAATTAGGAGGACATCAAACATGTCTTTCAATAAATCGATTGTGGCACGAGCTGTGTGGCATGTTGCGCCGTCTTGTTGGAACCACAGCTCCTGGACATCATGGTTGTTCAATTCAGTAATGAAAAAGTTAGTATTCATGGCTCTATAGCGATCACCATTGACTGTAACGTTTTGGCCATCATCGTTTTTGAAGAAGTACGGACCAATGATTCCACCAGCCCATAAAGCGCACCAAACAGTCAGTTTTTCTGGATGTCACGGTGTTTCGACATACACTCGAGGATTAGCTTCACTCCAAATGCGGCAGTTTTGTTGGTTGACGTAGCTATTCAACCAGAAGTAGGCTTCATCGCTAAACAAAATAAAATGGACGTAGTGCTTGATACGTATTCCGCACAGAACCATTATTTTCGAAATAAAATTGCACTATTCGCAAGCGTTGTTCAGGCGTGAGTCTATTTATGATAAATTGCCAAACCAAACTGAGAATAAATCACTTGACAGCTGTTAAATCGGTCGCCATCTTGAACAGTAATGCCAACTTAAAGTTATATACCTCGAAAAAAAACACCCTATATCACAACTGCACCTTACATGGCTCGCGATTCAAATCCAGCTCCTGTATCGAAACACTCTTTCAATCCAAAATATTCCCTATTCGCTCCTCAAACCCAAGTCCACAACCCCCAAAACCTCTTCCCAACCGGCACGTGTCGTTTCCAAACCGTGTCGGATCCAAACCAAAAACCACCCCCACCCCCAAAAAACCCTCCCTTTCCCCGCCCCCTATGACTTCGCGCTTCATTAGTTCTATTTCGTGTTTTGTCATTTACATGCGGTGAATTAATTTCGGTCGGCCGAGTTCGCGTGCGAATAATTTATCGCGTTATGGAAAATGAATATTTTATTCGGACGTTCTAGTCGCGACAACGCTAACACGCCACCGACACCGATGTAGCGGGCGCCCGCGAACGAAGTGTGAGTGTGTGTGTGTGTTGTCGTTTTTATCGACAATTGTCGTTTGGATTTATTGGAGAGGCCACTCTGAGCCGCTGTTGTCCGCTGAAAAGCCGCGGTTCGTTATTTTCATCGAGAATTGATCTCGCAAAGAGGTGTTTTCGCGATCTACGTGACCGAACCGCTGGATAATTATTCGTTTTTCTATTTAGGTTTCTTTACGGGGATACTGAAAGGAAGAAGAAGAACATCAACTACGGCAACGTTGCTGCGCGGAATGAAAAGATGGCCGCTTGCGATCAGCTGATGCATTTTTAACGACTCTATGGTTAGGTTGATGATTTCATAGAAATCGCTAGAGAAATATTGAGAATTCTTTCTATTATCCTGAGGTTTTTGTAGATCTCCGCAGTACAAGAACTCTAGAAGCTGCCTTATTGAATAGTGTTCAATTTTTGCAAAGTTGCAAATAGCGCATGAATGCAGATGCGTTCAAAAGCTTCTGACTTCGGTAATTATTTCTTCGATTTTCTTCTTGAAATTATTATAATTCTGAAGAAGCTCGAAATTTCGAAGCTTGAAATAGTAATATTTATATACAAGCAAAATTCCAACTAGGTTGGAACTATTTTTGCTGAAACATTCTTTTCAGATATTCCTCTTAAATTTGAAATACTATGGAAGCAAGACTCTTCTCTAACGACAAAGATGGTTTCAAGGTAGTATGCTGAATTTAAATGTGATCGAAGAACCATCGATGTAGTATGTGCGTTGTCGTTTTTATCGACAATTGTCTTCTGAATTTATTGGAGAGGCCACTAGTCACCAAATTGATCTAAAAAAGAGGTGTTTTCGCGATCTACGTGACCGAACCGCGCGATAATCATTCGGATTGTTTTTTCATTTAGGGCTCCTTACGGGTAGACTGAAAAGTACTAACTGTTTGGTGCGCTTTATGGGCTGGTGGAATCATTGGTCCGTACTTCTTCAAAAACGATGATGGCCAGAACGTTACAGTCAATGGTGATCGGTATAGAGCCATGATTACTAACTTTTTCATTCTTGAATTGAACAACCATGATGTCCAGGAGCTGTGGTTCCAACAAGACGGCGCAACATGTCACACAGCTCGTGCCACAGTCGATTTATTGAAAGACACGTTTGGTGACCGCCTAATTTCACGTTTTGGACCTGTGAATTGGCCTCCAAAATCTTGTGATTTAACACCGCTAGACTACTTTCTGTGGGGCTATGTAAAGTCATTGGTCTATGCGGATAAGCCACAAACTCTTGACCATTTGAAAGACAACATTCGCCGTGTAATTGCCGATGTACGGCTACAAATGTTGGAAAAAGTCATCGAAAATTGGACGTCCAGATTGGACTACATCCGAGCCAGCCGTGGCGGTCATATGCCAGAAATCATATTTAAAATTTAATGCCACAAGATTATCTTGCGGATAAATAAAATTCATGTCAATCGAATAATCCATCGTTGTTTTATTGCAATTTAAAGTTCTATAGCTCTAAAAAAAACACCATTTACATGTATTACTCATTAAGGTGACAACGTAAACGAATTGAGTCGAATTTTTAAGAAAAAATATGTTTTTATTGATTGAGCCCGGAACTTATTGACGGAATTTTATATTTGTGTTTTCTAGTTTCTAGAATATTCTCATTTGTCGGATTTTAAGTTAATACTGCATGCTATGTTCTCCCCTATGTTATACAAGCCGAAGGAATCGAAAAACTTCATCGACACTCCTTATCTTTTCCAGTATCGCGAAAAAACCCAAAGCAATCTAACTACTCCAACTGGCTCTGTAAATCAACTCCACATTTCGTCACCGACTCTCGCCGCTCTCAGAGTCGCAGCTATCTAGATCGAAACCTGGTGAATTACTCCGACCCATGAGGCCGTCGTCGTCGACGCAGCATCGTTTCCTGGACCCGAGCGAGCGGTTATTTAGCATGCGAATTTGTTTGTCACAAATTGCCCTCGCTATTGGTCTACATACATTTCTGTCGTCGTTTGTTACCCCGCGAAATTTATCGCCTAATTATAAACCCCGCCTCTGCCCCCCCCTGTACCGCCGCTCTCCCGATCCCGTGTATCCGCGAGTCGCGAGATTTACGGCTTGGCTCTGCGCGAGCGACGAGCCTGCCGATCCGCGGGCGACCTACGTGGCCGCGGGGCTTCAACCGGTTAGGCCGGGATTACACTAGGGATAGATTTCGCTGAATACCTCCCTGAATTTTCGAATAGGGAGTTTTATTTATTTATATAAGCAGGAATACATACAGGTGATGATCACCCAACACAGTATCCACTATTTGGAAACTCAAAGCGTGCTTAATTAACTTAATTGCAAAACAAAAAAATAGATACACATATATAATGAAACAGTATGAATAAAAAAGGAAAACCAAAATATAGTGAGACAATAATAACAAAAGAACAATGATATACATATATTGAAACAGCAATGAAAATGATCACAAAAAAAAATCTCACTGACACAAATACATTCTTTTGAGTCTCTGCTTGATTGAATCTTGACTCATATGGAACAAATCTATATCACCTAAATAGTTATAGCATCGCATCATCCTGCAGAGAGGTGAATTCATCGCGCTATTAGTGTTGCGAAATGGTTTCAGAGATAATACTATGTGAGTATGAGTGTGGCACAGTGATTTTCCTCTGAGAATGGTATAAGGAGAGATTAACTTCCCAATATTTATTTTTTTCTTATAATTTTGTCAACATTCCCTGTTATAAAAGTCTCCAGACCGCCTTTACTAAGCCGCCTGTAGAATAATATATGTAATAACACATGGCAATCCAACCAATATAAACAGAATTCCCTATTACCCTCACTGAAAGAGGGATAAGGGAGGTCATGAGGTTATTGATGCTTCTTCAGCAGGAGCGCCGATCAGTCAACAGTGAAATTACTTATAAAACCTAAATATCCACACTAAACATCATCAAAATTGGACCTGATATTAGAGAATTTCAGGATTGCGCACTATGCATTTTATAGATAACAGGATGTCCGTAAATTCCGATGGAATCAGTTGCAGCCCAATTGGAATATCTTCACCAAATTTCAACGCAATTGGATCAGCAGAAAACGAGATATTGATATCTCAAGAATTTCACGTCAGCACAATTGATATCGTGTATCCGGAAGAACAGAAATTCCTATGGGACCAAAAAAAATTATTCTCGAAAGTATTACATAACTTCATTATATCTTTGGTAGTCCAAAACGAAATACGTACAGCAGCTGAATATAACGCTATAAATGGTAGAACAGGACAAAGCTGATTCGATAATCTTCCAACAAGACAATGATGTACGCTTTGGAAAACCAAAGGTCGATAAGATCGAAGATCTCAATGAAATAAATATCTTCAAGATGTTCAATAAAACTGACAAAACCATCTTTACCAAATGGGGTAAAAGTTGAGCTAATAACAAATGCAAACTTTTCATATCTTTCTACCATTCACATATACACACATCTTATTCTCTTGACATTTCACCAAGAGATTGTTATTTGTTTCTGTGTGATGACATCATGTTGCGTTTGGATTTCTACACTTCCAACAAATGGGTTCCAGGTTGGCAGAAGTACATTGAGTTGGATGATGATTTATTTGCTGCATGGAAATGCACCTCTGACCAAGCTGGATTGACAATATCTCTGCGCATTCATTTTGGTTACAACACACACAACTTCATACAAATGGTTTCAAAATTATTAGGCATCAATAAAGGAAACTGATTCAGATTTGAACATTTCTTTTTCAGTCCACAGAATATCTGTTATAAACGAATTTTATCCCATCTCTAGGTAATGACCATATAGGAGTATGAACGTATTATAAAAATCCTGAATTCAAGATAGCTATGTCGACTCGAATGAGATAAAGTTGGTCTTCAGTTAGTCGGTCATTCATCTGCTGCACCTTACCAATACAATATCTGCCAGATTGAAGTCACGTAGACCTTAATGGATTGATGCTCTCCTTCAATCTAATGAAAGTGACAAGGAAATTTTTCGTTCGGAATGGAGTTCTTGTAATGCCTTCAACAAAAGTCTAATCGTTGATCCTTCAGAGAACGTTCTAGGTTTCAATCTTACTAGAAAAACTTGATGTATTTTAAATCGACTGGTCATGGTCGTTGCTATAGTATGCTCTTCTGATGGCATCCTATTGACAGCCCACTATGTGAGTGTGGTGACCACTTGGTGAATACTTGTCCAATTTATGAATTTAATCGTCGTTTCCAAGCTATTCATTCAGTTTCAGATTCTATTTTAGAATGAGTCACTAACTTCAAATCAATATAATGGAAACTAACATTTATTACTCCTTTCTGGTTCTTATCTTTTTTGTTTTTAGATTCATCATCAACCGTTGGTGAAGAAAAAGGATAGAGAAGATTTTGATCGGATGAAGAGGAAGCCCTTCGATATAAATATGTCAGCTTATTCTGTAAACAAATACACAAACTAGTCACTGCACCTATACGAGGAGACAGAGTTCTTTATCTGTGTTCTTATATCATACGTTGAAATGTATGACGCCCCGTTTATATTTCCTCTGCTAATACTGAGATTACGTCTACACATTCTTTGTTGTTTGAAGTTGATAATTTTTTGTATTGCTCTATATGAAAAGAATATATGACTAAAATTCTATAAGATACAATCTCTTCGCAATCGTCCATATGATTCTAGACCCTAGAGAGTAGAGATCGTCAGGAGTCTAAATCTGGGACCGGCAGTACCACCACATCCTCTCTCCAATCAGCCAACACATTTCTCCGAACCCAGAATCACCGTTAGTTACTCCAATCCAATTCAATTTTCAATTTCCTAATCGATCTCGATCGCGGTTCGATTTACATGTTAATAGAAAAAGCGCACGATGACCAAGCTCCGAGCTGAGCCCGTTTCTCGGGCCGAAGCGTTAGATCAGCGCCAACTAGACGTGCACGCCGTGCGCGATAACGCATCGCCACGAAAATGACTAATGGCCCCTATTGTACGGAATTCGTTCCGTCATCGTTTCGGACGTCTAATTTCGTGCGCGTCTGTTTGCTCGACCCCGCTGAGACCACAAATTGGTTTGCGTGGAACACACGCGCCTCGTGGACGTCTTACGGAACCCCTACGTCGACACGGGAACCGCCAGAAACGCCAGAACTGGGGACCGGAGAAAATTTTTTGGGGTTCCCCAGGGGTCGGTTTTCGGCCCATCGTTTTTCTAGGGGTGCATCGGAAAAGGTCTACACTGAGAGGGCGCGTTACCTTGTGACTCAAATATCAACTTCTCAGTCAATTTAGGTCTCTTCAAAGCGAGATAGCTAAATTACTATGAATTTTTGTGTAAATCTTATCACTAGAAACATACAGTGGAAATCAATATCTCCGACAATAATGTTTCGAGCAAATTACTTGTGTCTCTATCTAAAATGTTCTGATCAGGTCAATGCATGTTCAGAATTTTTCCATTCAATAAACAAAGCCTTTTGTTGCCCCTAATAACCTGATCAATATCTTCAAGATTAGTGTTTTCTTTCATCTCAAGTTCTTGCATTTTGTATGGAATTGTTTCTATTACCAGATCATCCATTATTCTTTTTTTGGTTGCTGCTAAAGCGGAGATATATTGCTCAGGCAATAACTTTATGGCGGCTTCTCATAAAGCTCTATAGAGCAACAATAAACACAGCACTCGGTGGCCTAGAGGTAAGAGTGTAGACTCACTCACCGAGATGCGACAAGGTGCCGGGTTCGAGTCCCGGCGGCTCCCGATAATAATAAATTCCCCAAGCGTCTGTGACACGGCACACACAAATATACCAAAGTCACACTGATGAGTCCGGTGTGTGTGCCAGGGACGAAACGCATAAGTAAGCATATGTGAAATCCTACAACTTTATTCTGCATATTTTGAAGTGTTGTTTGTATCAAATCTTCTACTTTGTACCAGCTGTTTACTATGTAGGTTATACTCGGAAATAATGTTGCTTACTTCATAATATTTGATCTTTTGAATTGAAATAATATCTCCTTGGGGTGCCACAAGGGTCTGTTATTGCGCCAACTAATTTCTTTACTGTCCGCTGTCTTATATTGGTCTTTGCCAAGCCCACAGAAAGACTCAGGACCAACAAGAGTTAACGAGGTTTGGTATATTTTGTTGATTTACGTAGAACACTCATCATTTTGATTGACTTAAGGAGCGATTGACAAAAGAAGACAAGTCATCAAAACAATATGAGGGGGTTCCGATCTTGGGTGCTTCATTTTCTTCGAGGCGGATAGAAATCACGGAAAAATTGTCTCCAGGGCTAAATGAACACTGATTATAAATCTGATCTGCCTTGGACTGATATTATCACACCGATGACACTTATGGCGATTTAAGAGGCCACTGTTCTTCAATCAACAAAACACAGTATAAACGACCACGGCGACAAAAAATTCACTGGCAGTTCTAAAACCAATCTAAACCCCGCTACTTACAGAGGAATATACGAGACGTTCGGAACGCCCGTGTCGCTATTACCGGCGGCCTAATCCGCCTCGTAAGGACCAAATCCCCTCGAAGCGTTACAAATCTTTGTCGTAATCACATATTTATGATATCAATTATTATCTGTCAGGTGACTTGCAGAAATCCACGTGACACGACCCGAGACCGAACCGGGACTATTATTAGCGTTCAACGTCGTGACGACGTTTCAGAGGGCGTCCCGCTGAGCCGGGCTCGTTCCCCGCGCGGCAAAAATCCGATAGAAAGTTTCCTAATTGGTTTTAGAGGGAGACTACGGTGCTGCGATGATGTCGCGGTTCGTTTTCGTGCTTTCACGTCGATACGTATCGTCTGCAAATCAAGGAAATGTTAAACACTTATTCAGCACACACAGAAAAAAATAGTAATGATTCTTCTTATTCCCTTGAATACACCGGGTGATCCGTATAAAAAATCCATTCGATTATTCTCATAAGAGTGTTTCCGAAAAACTTCGAGACAATGAACAAAAAAGAATGCAAATTTTAAATAATGGTTTATTATTTTTTTCTGATCATATTTTCTGCGAAAGCTCTGGACGTCAAATAGCAGGAAAAAAAGAAAACAATCCTGCCCCAGACTAAAGGAAGTTTGTATTGAATTAAAGATATGGAAATGACTTGGGCGGATTCAATCACTCCGATGACACTTATGGTAAATTAATAATTAAAAAAAAACAATTTTCAATAATAGTTTATCATTTTTTTCTGATCATAGTTTCCGAGAAAGTTCTAGAAGTCAAATGGCAGGAAAAAAAGAAAACAAACTCTGTCCCAGGTTAGACGAAAGTCTGTAATTCATTAGAGTTATGGCGAAGGCTTGGCCGGATTCAATCACTTCGATGACACTTATGGTGATTAAAAATCAATCAATAGAACAGGATAGTCAAATGTTTCACTGAACCTCAAAGGACATTAAACATTTTTGAGGGGGTAATCGTGCACCAACAAATTTGCAATCTCAAGATGTCCCTCTCCAAATAAAAATCAACCTGTCACAACGTTTACAGCAAAAAATCATACCTACGAAAATATTCGGCTGGTGCGTTATGTGGTTCTGTGCATATTTTGAGCACATATAGAAATGTGTAGATATGTTCATAAATAGTAGATCCTTTCTATATTTTTCCTTAGAGAGCTGTAGAGCTCAAAAATTTGGTAGAGCAAGCGAAGGTGAACACTTCTGAATATGATAACGCCTATCATAGAAAGAAAAGTGGTCCCAAAAGAGAACCATGAGGAACACTTTTCACTGTACCAATTCACCTGTCTAACAGAAGCGTATAGCTCGTATTAAACGAACTAATAGTATGTGGTCCTACCAAATTACATCGACCAATCTTGTACCAAACTCACCTGTCTTTTCATCAGCTTGTCCGGCGTCTTATTGCCCCTAGGACTCCTCTCCTCGCCCTCCACAGATGCCAGCCTGTTGAACTTCTGCGTCCTCTCCTTAACGCTAACGTTCGCCTCGCTTTCCTCCTCCTCCCCCCTCTCCTCCATGGTCTCCTCCATCAGGGACTCCTTACCCCTCGGCTCCACCGTGGAGGTGGGAGTGGTGGGGGTACCTGGATCCTCGTCGCCGAGTCTGAACTTGTCGCTACTCTTCCTCCTCGGAGGAGGCTGAGGGGTGCCGGACTCCTGGATGGATAGTGTGAAGGAGTTCATGGAGAGGGTGTCCAAAGAGGGTGACGGAGACAGGACGGGGGGTGGAGGTCTATAGGGAGGGGGTTGGCGCGGAGAAGAGGTCGGGAGGTCCTTGATGGGCTGTGAAGGAGAAGATTGAGGGGATATTGGTATACCTGGAATTTGAGGAAAAATTACTGCTTGTTAGGATCATAATCTACACCTTTAAGTTAACGTAATTAACTATAACTATACATTTACAGTTTTGAAAAATGAGAGAGGATATACAGGGTTTTTTACTAGCTCTAGGACAAACTTTGACAGATGATACTCATTCCGATTTTTTAATATGAAAAAGAAGAAAAAATCTGTCAAAGTTTGTGGTTGTAGAACACCCTGTATTACTTTTGAAGACTGAGAAGTGGGACAAGCTTTTTCCAAAAATTGTAATTTTCCAACTGAAATTTTGATGAGATTATATGAAAAAAAACGAAAGGATGTAAAACAAATAACTAACAAAGATGAGAGAAATATACTTCCAATACTTCCTATTGGAAAATACTCCTGGTTCATTCTATTTAATCGTTTCATAATCAACGAAATTCCATGAGCAATAATTCAATTCACTTAAAACAATAAAAGATATCGATAACGAAATCAAAAGTTATTTATGAATGAAAAATTCTATGACCAATATTAAAACTCAAACATACTTGACTTCTACGGAATGCGACCTTGAAAATTCGAAGGCAAATTTCTGAAATTATTGAGTACATAAAAATCTAACATTGGCCAGTGGTGCTACCAGTCGTTGATATTAAATTAAGAATAAAAATTTTAGATAATCAAACCCAATTTCAATACTGAAAGGGTTGCAATCGAATAAGAGATTCTTGAATAATTCTACAGTTTTTGTATTCATTCAAAGAAAGGTTATCAAATCAAGAAATACAAAATGAAGTAAATATTTCATCCATGCCATTAATAAAATTTTACTCAGTAGTATTAAGATTGGGACTTTTAAGCAAATAATGCTTGTCGAGCATTCCTTCGATTATATTAATTCCTTTCTTTGTTCCTATCCTAATATCTATATAAATCTTTATAAATGCCATATCCAAATTGAACTCAACACATAAACTTTTCTATAGTCACAACTACTGTTAATTTATCAATAAGAAAATCACAAAACAAAAATATTTCAGCTTACCGATTGAATTCATCTGTTCTAACGGAGGAGCTGGAGCCCTTGGCATTTGACTAACCTTAGTTGGACTATGGACAGGTGACGATGGACATTGATACTGTAAATATCTGGTCTTCAAATACAAAAACTTCTCTCCATTCACAACCTTCGACACTGCTAACTTATTCACATATTCTTTAAATTTGACCCGAGCATCATCTGAAATAAGAAAAACAATTAGAAATTATTTCATTACAACATAATTATAATTGAGATCATTTGTAAGTTACACTTCGAGTAGTAAGGAAACGATATATAAAGAAACAAATCAAAATGGTATCATGCGAGCATAGATTTTGAAACGGTTATGGAAATAATAGTATAATGCTGCAAAGAAAGTGAACAAACTGTTCGTATGGAATAAACGTGAATTTTTGAATGAAATATTAATGCTACGTTTATTTTAAATATAATGACATCATCAAAGAAATCAAACAAGGAAAAATGTTGTTATGAATAACTTAACCTCACTTCACTAAATAAATTGCCCGTTCAAATTCAAATGGACATAGCATTACTTCTTCATCTCCGTATAGGGAGAAATGTTTCAATTTCAAATAGAAGGATACATTTAAAACCAGTTAATTCCTTTGAATATCATGATATCAACAAGTAGTCACCAACCAAAACAATGCACCTAAAGGTCATAAACACACGATTATAGATACCTTTTGAAGCTGGATCTGTTAAATATTTCTTGAAACTCGTAACCACATCTCGATTTCGCACTGATCCACCATTATCACGAAAATATTGTAAAACTTGTTCGAAAGTTATATCAGATTCTTGTGTAGCCATGACAGATGCTGGTTTTGAAGGTTATGAGTGTTTACGTTCGCTCGGTTATGTTCGTGACAGGTAACTGGAGGACTCAGGCTGGGCAACTTTGGTGTTGAATATCCCAAGGAATTGGTTTTTGGGACTTCACTTTATCAAATTATTGAGTCACCAGTATAATCGCTTTCGATTAAATTAGTGAGAAATTGTTTTCAGATGAGTAATTACCTATATATGTGTTTAACTCAGAGGTATCCAGATTTTTTTTTTTTTGACTAGTCAGGAAACGGTGACGATAAAATTTGTTCACTAGTACCAACTTTCAAAATTCCCTTTTAGGTTTTTTAAACCATCCCAATGAGTAGAATACAGGCTGTATATCCAATTTCAATATAAATGTTTACGTAAAACATGCTAGCATCGTTATTCATTGCGTTTTTTAGGACCAGACCTTGCAGCACTAATTGCAGGTGTCATGCACAGCGAAATACCTTGCACCGCCCCTCACTTCTACGCGAAATATTCAATTAAGCGAGTTTTCCCCCATACGATTCGACCATCAGATAAGAGAATCCTGCGAGTTTGAAATTCGGTCGCTTCCTTCCTGGGATCTTAATAATTCTGGGTAGGAATTAATTAATTATCATTTTGGTGGTTGGTTTTGGGTCGGGTAATTGGCCAACCTGCGTTCGCACATCGATGGGGGTCATTGGAATGCACGAGTATATTGCAGGTAGGACAACGACAAATATTGAGGAGAGCGCTGAAGTCAAGAGCTTTTTAGCGCCAATTTAACCCTTAGAGATCACAAAAGTTTATACCTAGGTAGGTGTTGTCTCCAAAAGTGTAATTGGCCAATTCTTGTTGGGCATGACACGAGTCTTGATCAAGTAATGCCTCCAATTCTGCATCTTCGAAAACTTTCCCTTTTCCACCGCCATGCTGGTCTTTGACGGCAAAATCACCGTTCTTGAAGCGTTGAAACCACCCTCGGCACGTTTTTTCACTAATAGTGGCCTCACCATAGATATTTGAGAGCATTCAATGAGCTTCAGCAGCAGATTTCTTTATATCGAAGCAGTAAATTAAAACTTCCCGCAAATGACGAGAATTTTCTCTTAAGCTGATATGTTTAATCGAGAATAACTATATTATGCAGACACAAATCGACTAATATTTCGTTGGCGTTATGTTTACAAATACCTAAGCTAATTGTATGACATCTAGGTACTATTTATTTCGACTACCACTTACCGCTACAACCATCTATATGGCAAAACGACGGAAGCAAAGTTGTTCATCTAATATAATTAATATTTCTTGGAAAAACGTTTAAATGTAAGGCAACAATTTGATTGTATTGGCCGTGAAGAATAAAAAATCTCATCAAAATTTAATTCGTATACCTAATTATTAACTTCAATTTGAATTGTTTTTCAATCAAATCTCCGTTAATAAATTTAACAACAATCGATGCCGGATGTCAGATAATCATAATTTACATGTTCTATGACATTTCATGGATATACCTAATATAAATGTACTATTTGCTTGAAAACTGGCTTTCAATGCGAAAACCATACAGGTAAAAACTGATCATTATTAGGTAGTATTATTATTATTACTCGAGAAGTAATTGTATTCCAAGATCAAAAATAGTATTGGAACATGAAGGTAAAATTTTCAGGAAAGTGTAGGTATTTTGTGTTTTACAAAACTTTAATTGTGGTAATTGACACTATCGAATAATTCGTTTTTAAATTAACCACATATTTCAAGATTCAAACAGTTGTTCGATCGATTTATGTTCAGAAAAACCTGCAATTAGAGTTCACTATAAAATTGATACCTTATAGGTAAGGTAGAATATTTTTATATCCAGAACAACATTCCGTTCATATCAAAAAGTTCCTAACTCAAGAGGTTACACTAATTTTCAAGCACTTTTTCTGCTATATATTTGTCTTCAAATGCATAATCGATTGTATTTTATGCATATTTATCTTCTACGATATTGTCTAATAACGTTAAATCGCTGCTTCTAGGAGGCCAACGGACATTATCCTTCCAACACATAATTCGGTAATTGAAGATTTTGCTCACTGAAGTTCTTCTTGCACCCAATGTGTGGCTTGGTTCTTGATTATGTTTCATGACTTCTTTGTAACCAAATTGCATTTGAATATATTTTTTCAGTAGGTATATTTGCAAACATCATTTCATATGTCCGCCATTTATCATGGTTTTTATTTTATTGATTCAATAGTAGATACTTTTTATCGTGAAATATATAGGTAAACATCGGAAATTAAACATAAAACTTTTTATTTACTCTTATAAATCATATTAGGTAGTCTTAAGGATCGCCTATATTGTTTTATATTTTCGAATAGATTATTCAATTTGAAATTTGGTAATACGATCCAAAAAATAATAATTTTTGACTTTTCAATATTCTAATGACTTTTCTCAAGTGTTTCTCAGGGTTCAAAAAATCAATTGAAGAAATTAGAAAAAATTTAATTAAGAATGAAAAATTGAAAATGAAACTGTTAACTACAATACCTAATCAAATCTAAAATTACTTAACTATAATTCTTCAATATTCAAACAAATTTCAAATTGTTATCCAGCAAATCCTCTTTTGTGGTATAAACTTCTCTATGTCTATGGAGCTAACCTTCAATCATCAATCTGATAAATTTCAATGTTCAATGTTTTTATATTTTCTGATTTGATATTTAATAACTTGATTCAAGTGATGTTAACTCGTAATATGTTTTATTACTGACACAACTGATTAAAAAAAAATCTATATCAGTAGGTATTCTTGTTTGTGATGGTCCTCAGATCAATCCTAGATGGAATAACTAAACTATGGAGGTTTTTCGTAAGTAAATCATTATTTATTGAGTTAGCCAATAAACAATCAATATCCACTGTAACTAATTACAATAAGTAATCGAACAGAGTTTCCACAAATTTTCTTTGAGTACAATATCTGATACTGCGTCACAAAAACTTGATAATCATTCAACAATTAGGTGCTAGAGTCTCAATTTCTTCACCTGACAATTTCGCAATTATCATCACCACAGAAACAAACATGCGATTTGTGAACAAAATCCTCAACTATACAATTAATAATAATTTCTTACTCCTTGGAATCATGTTGTCACGATCTTTTCGACATCCAACATATTTTTTAATCAATTATGCTGATTGAACAACATAAGTCCGACAAATTTTCCCAATATCCCAACGTTTTGTAGTTGATGCACACCAATATTTAAAACATCGAAAACGAATAACGCTTAGGATTGTTGACGCATTGATGTCGTGACAGCGCTGTCGACTAGGATCAATTAAAAATCACAATAATAAGGTATTGTTATTTGTAACCAATATTTATAATTGCCAACAGTTCTGCAAAACCCGTATTTTGCAGTTCAGCGCGTAATAGAGTATCTAGATGTGGAAATTTCATTGTTGTTAGCATGCAATCTTGACAGCCTTTATGAAACATGATTTATGCACTTCCTGTTGAAAAGTGCACTTTATTTCCCAAATTGTCCCCCTACACAATTACCGTGCTGTGAATATCATTCGCCATTTTGTGGTAATTATTGAGTTGAAGATGTTTATCATTTAATTGACAAACGCGATTCATTTCGATTCAAAACGATCGAAACTTCATATAGAAGGCTCTCTATTTTTGCAATGATCTAACTGATAACCAAACATAATTTCAAGTGACGTGGTGAAAATTTTCAATTTCATTTGTGGTCTCATAAGTCGTGCCAACATTCTAGTAATAACATTTGATAAAATATGTATATGAATTTTTATCAAACATGCCTGATACAAGTGATACTCATAATATTGCTAATGGACAGAAGTTATGATTTGTCGCAAAATATTCTAATTTTTTTGGAAAACTTCACATTAGCTGTAAATAGTAGATAAGTAGGTATATTAGGCGAATTGAGAAGCACAGATGGCGGTGCAAGCCAGTGTTCACAAAATAATTTTGAATGACCGTAAAGTGAAGTTGATCAAGATAACAGACATTGTGAAGATATCATCTGAACATCATATCATTCACGAATATTTGTACATGAGAAAGCTGTGTGTGAAATGGGAGCCGCGCAAGCTCACAATCGATCAAAAGCAACAACGTGTTAATGATTCTGAGCAGTGTTTGAAGCTGTTTAAGTTTAATAAAACTGTCAGCTGAGTGGACTGCACATGAACCAATCCAAAACGAGGAAAAAACACAACAGTCAGCTGGTAAGATTATGGCATTAGTATTCTGGGATGCGCAAGGTAAAATATTCATTGATTACCTCTAAAAGGGCCAGACCGTAAACAGCGATTATTCTATAGCATTATGGGATCGTTTGAAGGATGAAATCGGTTAAAAACCGCCCCTTTTTGAAGAAAAAAGGTGCTGGTTCATCAAGACAATGCGCCGTGTCACAAATCAATAAAAACAATTACAAAATTGCATGAATTGCGCTTCGAATTGCTTCTGCATCCACCGTAATCGCCAGATCTGTCCCCAGCGACCTTTTCCTGCTCTCATACCTCAAAAGAATGCTCGCTCGAAAGAAATTTAGCGCCAATGAAGAAGTAATCACAGAAACTGAGGCCCATTTTGAAGCGAAAGACAAATCGTACTGCAAAAATGATATCGAAAAGTTGGAAGATCGATATAATCGCTGTATCGCTGTCGAAGACAACTATGTTGAATAATAAAATCGAATTTTGTCAAAAAAATGTGTTTTACTATGGTAGACCGGGGACTTTTCAATTGGCTTGTTACAACGTATTTTGCTTGAAGAGTTAGGTCTTAGGGCTTTTAAAGTTCAGTTAGCACAAAAATTCAAGCCAGAAGATCGATATCAATGTCGTATATTCTCTGATTGGGTTAAGAAAAAAAAAAGTCCTATGAACATGAACTCGCAAACGAGATACAGGGTGTTTTTTGAAGTCCTAATTTTTCTAATAACTGATCGCATCTTTATAAATCTGACCTACATATTAAGTAAATAAGTACCGAAACTTAAAATTAATGTATTCTTCACAGCTTACTAACCGGATATTTATAATGATTTGGATTGACTAATCTCGAATGAAACGAAATTATAACATTTAAACAAGACACAAAAGATTGTATTTCATTACGCTCCTGAATCCGAAAGTAACTTCATCGCCTTTCAGATAATACGTTGTGAATTTGCAAATGAATTCTTCCTTTGATAATTCAATTCAATTATTCCCAGAAAGCTTCTTCATCTTCAACCTAATAACGTCTAAACGAACAAGTTACAACTCAACACATATCAATTGAAAACAATAACAATACCATCCGTTATCATTGTCTATTGTGAAACAATAAAAGCGTAAAGACAATATAAAACTGATGCCATGTCAATTCGATTCTTCGAAAAAATTCTGACACATCCGTAACAGGAAATAGAAAAAAAACACGAGTTTCAATTAAAAATTGTTTTCCTATACCTGTGACCGGGTATAAAAGGTGACCTTTTCTTCTTAATAACACAACGTCAAATCTTTTCCACCTGAATATAAATAACCTTTCAAACGTACTGTTACACACGCATATCTCTCTCTCGAGATAATTGGTAAGTAATAAATCCAAGTGAAAATCCTTAATTAAAGACATAAATCACTATGGAAATGGGATTTCGGAGTGATTCCAATTACCCTTGTTTCGACTGAAAAACAATTATTATATTTAGATAGCGGTAATGAGAGGCATTAAACTATTAAGCCCAAGAAGAACAGAGAGTTGTACTTAAGGAAATGTGACCAAAGCTGCGGAAAAACTAGAAAACTTACTTGACTTCTAATGTAATTATTGTGTTTGCGTAATTCATGGGCACTTGAAGGAAGTCGATGTCGTCGGTAAGAGTTTTTTAAGACTTAATTTGTATTGTTTAGAGAGCGCGAACCGCTCTCTGTACAGCCGATGCGTCATTGTTTCTAGCGCTTTGGACAAGCGGCAGATTTCAGGGAAAAATAGCGGATTGTGAAAAAATTCCTACTATTCAGGAAATTTCCCATCGATTTAAATGCTTTGCCAACAAGGAAAAAAGGGCGAATGCCGCACAATGTTGTGTTACTTCTTTCGTCATGATTCCTGAGTAATATACTATCTGACGTAAAAAATGTAACATCAAGAAGGCGTTGGAATTTTTTGACCTCACAGAAATATTCAGCTAGTAAAGGTTGTCAATTTCATTCAATATATTAGGTATACAACTTTGCTTCCATCCTTTTGCAATAGATGACTGTAGTCGAAATATCGATCGTAGATGTCATACAATAAGCTTAGGTCTAAACATAACGCGATCGAAATATTAGTCGATTTGTGTCTGCATCATAAAGTGATTAGGGAGGTTTTAATATTCTGCTTTAATATGAAGAAATCTGCGGCTGAGTCTCATTAAATGCTCTCAAAAACCTATGGCGAGGCCGCTATTAGTGAAAGAAAGTTCCAAGAGTGGTTTCATCGCTTCAAGAATGGTGATTTTGACGTCGAAGACCAGCATCTAGGTGGAAGAGAGAAAGTTTTCGAAGATTGGAGAAAGAATTGAAGGCATTACTTGATCAAGACTCGTGTCAAACGCAACAAGAATTGGCAGGATCATTGGAAGTGACCCAACAAGTCATTTCATAGCTCCTGAAAGTCATAGGAATGATTCAGAAACAAGGAAATTGGGCGCCGTACGAGTTGAAGCCGAGATATGTTGAACGGCGTTTGTTTGTTTGTGAACAGCTGCTTACAAGGCAAAGACGGAAGGGATTACTGCATCGCATTGTGCCTGGAGACGAAAAATTGGCTTATTACGATAATCCCAAGAGCAGAAAAACATGGGGATATTCCGGCCATGCTAGTCCACTGCCTTGCATTCCGCAACTATGACATCCTTTTACGATCCTCTCCTCTTTTACCTTCGATCTTGTCCTCAATAATCATTTGTAGGGGCTGATATTTAGGGTTCCGCATGATGTCACCAAGATGAGCAGTTTTTATTCGCTTCATTTCCTTAACTAGAGAGCACAGACCTTATTCACTCGTCTAAGAACATCTTCATTCCTTACTCTGTCTGGAGGTATCTTCAGGATTCTGCAGTATATCCACATTTCAAAGGCTTCTAACCTGCTGATTGCGCTCACCCTGAGGGTCCATCCCTCTACGATGTAAAGAAATACAGACAGAAATAGCAGTCTGAGTCGAAGGTCGAAGTCGCTGCAAGTGAATTTTTTTTTAACTTTTAGGAAGCTTATAGTTTTGGAGTAAATGTACTCATGTGGTTCTCTTGGGCATAGTTTTAAATGATCCACTCCTAACCTGGAAAACAGTTGCGGCTAGCAGTCGCCCATTCTAGATCAGACAATACTCTCTGCTGGTTTTGGTCAGCCCTGGATATTTTATTTCTCTAATTCTGTGATTATTCCGTTCATTCTTCCACATCTTGTAGAACAAAATCGTGCGAGAATATATCAGAAACGCACAGTTTTCATGGTTATATTTTATTATTCTATGTTGGTACTACGAACTTTCCGCCACGGCTTTATCTGTCAATTCATCAATTTGCCTTAAAGAAATCAGTTCTGCCAACCAACATTTTTTAATGCAAAAATCACTAAATTTTATTTATAGAAATATTTCATTAATTCCAATGAAAATGCAATGAATTAGAGAAAATAATGTATAATACTCGTACAGAAGGCTCATTCTACCACTCGTTCATTCCAAAACTCGCCACTTCGTGGCTCGTTTTTGAATTTTGAACTCGTGGAAGAACATCAATGCCTTCTGCACTTGTATTATAAATAACTATTCTGATCAGTAGTGGAAGTTTCATGAATTGCTGAGTCCACACTCTTTATATGGAATGAGTAAAAGGTACCCCTCTTGCCATACACAAGTATTGCTAAGATCAGAGAAACAGTTCTGTGTGCTGTGGATTGCATCTTCCCTTAGTTCATATATTGTGAAGATCTCAATAGTAGAATTTTTATGAAAGGATTCTTTTTGTATTCAAACTACTTATTCGAAATAAGATTCAGACTTTTACCCTTTGATTCCATTCAATCTGCCTGCTGTAACTCTTTGAATTTTTTTGTCTACCTTAATATAACTGGAGTCAATTAACTCTAGAGTATAAAGAACTTTTGAATATAAGAATTGTAATAAATGCACCTGCCATCATGAGTTTATTAACTTTTGACTGTTGCGTTGAATATTTATAAACATGACCCAACAAATCCATAAACTGCATACCGTATCCAAAAATTTTTTCCCATATGAAGTTTATCTTGTCATCTACCATTTCAAGTTCGAGTTAGTTTCAAATTAAATCTCTCGAAAAAAAATTTGCGTTGAAATCTGCCAGAAAACATATCCGCTCATTATAATTTCAATACCTGTTATGCGAATATCCTGCCTCGATTTTTTTGATAACTGCATTTTGCAGATTGCAGATCGACTGACACCTTGCATTTTTATTGCAGAATTTTCATTGTCCTCAATTTATTTTTTTTTTACCGCCGTCATGAGTCAGTTGGTCTTTTGTTAAAATCACGTTTTCTTGATTTTCTGCTTTTAATTATGAGTGAGTACGTTGCCGTACGTAAATTTGAATTGAATTGGAACTGACATGGTGAAAAAATATCGCCGAAACAATTGCCTCTGTATGGCCAATTGATATTCTGAAGATGTCCTTACTAGGAAATTTTGATGGACTAGCTAATTCACACAACGTTGATGAATGCTGCAGGTGTGGATGAGTCAGGCGATACGATGTGTATTAACATCTTCGTTCGAAGAGTTTCCTGGAAACAACTTGACAGAAAAGATAATCTCGAAGACTTCCCTTTCAATTCAGATGTCTTTTGGGACCTATCAATACTTCCCGATAGTTGCAAATGATAATGTTCGACTCATTGATGAGGAATTCTTTCTCAAACTCTATTCTGTCCGTCCGTTCGTAAACACAAAAACTCTCTCACCGAAAGATCTAGAAACTTGAAACTTTCAGGATGTCCAATGCCTCGCTTGAATTCGTTAATATGCAAAATCTGACTAGAGGTTTCGTAAATAAGGTCGTTTTGTTTTTGTGTTAGGCTGTAACCAAAATTATCAAATAACTTTGTTGACAGTTGTTAAATTGAACCATCAGTTGAGTCTTTTATATTATGTAGAACAATTTCTACATACATTGCCAGTTGTACGCTAGATGAGTGTTGATATGATCTTGATTATGTTATTAATAGAACGTTACTTATCAAACAGGATTCAGGTTTTTACAAAACTCAACTGAACAATTTTGGCACCAGCCTACTACTTGAACAAAAAAATGAAAAGGAGATTCAAATTTGCGTAGCTAGACTCGATATTTTTGTAGAGTGATACATTGCTGAATTCGTAAAAAAAATTTTTATCACTCCTAAAGGAGAACATATCAACAATTCCACTTTCATTCCCATTATCTTTGTTTATTCTAAACGAGAACCAATTAGTCTATAAAAAAATTGACTATCGCGTCTCTAAAACAATGGAAAACAGAAAGAATCTGACGACACCATTAGAATCTCAATATTGGATAATGGCTACAAACCAAATTCCGTGAAGTTATCTTCAGAAACAGATGAGTTATGCAGAAAAAAAGAAAATCTCCGGAACCATTTGAGATATTTTGGATCTGTTCACACCAACACAACCATGTTTGAATAACGCAACTTTTTTATAATTTAAGCCACCCTATATTTCTAACGGTTTTCGATATCTCTGTAGTGTCCCTCTAAATAGTATAATAGCAAAAATTATATAATTTTTGTCCTCAACTGCTTCGAATTCCGAAATAAAAGGTATACGCCATTTTTATAGTGATGATTTCGATTTAAATTTTCTTCAATTTGTATTCGAAGAGTTTCCCTATAGGAGTAATATTAAAAAGCATTGACCCTAGAACACAATCTTGTGGAACACCAAGTCATCATAAAACCGAAGGCTTAATCATTTATCCCTCACTTTTTGTTTTCACTGAATTCACATGATTCTTCTTGAAAAATACAAAAAATTTTTACGTCAGATCCAACGACAACATTCAATTGAACCCAAAATACATCGTTCTTTTGAATAACTCGTGCGAGCAGCAAAAAAAAGATTATTTCTCGCACGCATCCTTCACGTCGTCTTGCACACATAATGGTCGGAAGAAAAAAATCGCAAAAATCCGATTTAAAATGTATGGTACTGGTTGGTGCATGTACTGCCTTACCATCTCACCATTCGAATTTAAATTTACTCAAGGCGGTTGTATAATTAACTCGTGTAGCATGGATTGAAACGGGTGCATCGGTCATGTCGCGATATACAGGCTGCTTGGACCGATTGCATCTGAAAACAGCAAGGCGTTTGAAAATTGTAAATACGGGTTCACAAGACTCGTTAATTTTTGGAAAGGAGAAAGAAAAAACTCTTTATGTCGACTCCAAGTCTTTTTTCAAAATGGTTACATTTATTTCGATCTCTTCAGGCCCCTTTAATTCAAAATTCAATTCAATTAGCAGAGCCTGAAGATCGTCTTTCGAGAGATCGAGACGAAACATCTCTAGCCATTTTAATAAAATACTTGGAGTCGACAAAGAGAGGAATTGCCTTCTGCAACGAGTATTAGACGATATTTTCTCTATTTCAGTCAAGTTTTGTGAAATATTGTTGAAATTCAATGAAAAATTCAGATTATACATCCTAGTGACATTTGTATTGTATCTTGGCAGTTGGTGTGACTGTTACGAAAATTGACAGATTACGGAATTTCAATTTGAATCGTACGTTTCGAATTTTGAAATAATTTATGATAATGCATTAAATTCGTGAATTATGTGTGACGAAATCGATTTAACACCACCAGAATCAAGAGAAATTCCGAATGAAGTTGTAAATCATTCCACTATATCCAAATTATATTATATTGACAATTTGACGTGTATTGAATTTTGATAGGATGGAAGTCTGTGTAGACAACCACAGACGAAAAATATAACTGAAAACAATGCTGTAATGAGTTCATTACAGCACTGTTTTTAGAACTGTAATGAACTCATTACGATACTGAAATAGAGAAATTAAATTAATTGGGTCCTTCCTTGTTCATAGATAAAAATGTTGACAAAGGGCACAACTATCAGTTGTCAAAGTTTGTCGTAGAGCTTATAGAATATCCTGTAAAATGAGATGTACGAATTTTTCAAGATTCGATTTAATATTTCATACGCTTACTTGTTCCTGAAAAAAATAGTTAAAAAAAAGATAATGTTTCGAAATATCACGTGATTCTATGTTTTGGTGACACGTCGAAGTTGTTTGCTCTCTCTCACCAAAAACGCTGTGAAAACGAATCTATCCTGGATCTCTTATTGTCTGAATGCTAGTTTTCGCGTTGATCATCCTTCCACTGAGTCATTTTAAATTTGTATCTGCTTGTCCTTTAAATAAGGCATTTCTCATACATTTTTCTGCGTACATTCTTCTAGGATTACGTAAACTCGGATCTAACGAAAAACACCTCGCGATATTATGAATATAAATAGCATTTCTTCACTCGGATCATCAACGGTACCTAACCATCATAAAAATAACTGCTCTAGCGAAAGAACGGCGTAAATCAAGCGTTTTCACAGAACTGAGAAATTTACATCGAAATTTATAGGGGACAACAGGCTCGCATCATGGCATCAAGATCGGAGAGTCAGATAAGGCAAGAATTCTGGTGTAATGTCGCCTAATATATGTAAGTCGGTTTCTTCCGAAATAAACAGCAATAAAAAGAGAAAATAACCGAAAAATTATGGTACTAGGGACGAGTCATTCAATTCTGTGATCTTGACGTAACGTTATGAACTCTGAACTGATATGGTGAATTGAGACAACTGTTTCAATTCTATGAAACGAATAAGCCAATTGGCTTATTATTATTATTTTCTCAATGAATATTCAAAGAAAAATACAATACAAAGAGTCTTGTCAAAGGCTGAAAATGCGGTTTTTATAAAATTGAAAATAAAGACGTATTTTGTATGCTTGCTTGTGGTAGAAAAGGAAGCTAATTCAGAGGAACGTTTGAGATTGCTTCTGAAATCATCCTGAAAAGTGGTGGGATCTCAAACACGCTGAAGAGAGAAGCGTAGTTAAATTTTGGCAGTTCACGCAAATGCCACGTGGTACAAACTCCTCTTAAGACTTTCGAAGTTCGGTTAACATACGAGTTGACCACCAGCAACGTCTTATCTTTGCTGATTAGGGTCTTTGAAATGCATCAAAATGATTTTCATCGAAAAATCATTTTCACTGCTGAGGACCATATTTACCTTGGAGGCTACGTTAATAAGAAGAATTGTCGCATTTGGGGCTCGGAAAATCCAAGAATGATTATTGGAAAATAAAAAGCCTCTCCATCCTCAAATGTATCACTCTTTGATGCGGTTTTTGGGCTGGTGATGGTGTGATTGGACCATATACTTCGAAAATGAAGCCTGATACGGGGAATGGATTTTTTTGGCCGCAATTGAAAGATATTGATGTGGACGATGTTTAATTCCAACAAGATGGCGACGATGGCGTTACTTCACACACAATCCACGAAACTATCACAATTTTGCAAGAAAATTTTCCTCGTCATGTCATTTCTCGAAGAGGTGATCACGATTGGCCACCAAGATCTTGTGATTTAATACCTTCCGACTTATTTCCTTGTGCCACTTGAAAGATAAGGTCTATGGCAATGCTACACAATCGATTCCAGGCTTTATTTGAATTGATTTAGAGTAGATAATAATACATATTTTACATTTCTTCGATAAATTTCCAGTAGATGATCCTCCAATGCAAAATTATGCTCCTTATTATGTTTATTAAGTTTTTCATCAATTTCCATCATTACCATCATTATCTTGACATAAAAGGTTTCATATGAAACCATAGAGTAATAAACATAGATAGAGGGAGTATAAAAAATTTTTACATGTCCCCAAAATGGTTAGATTGAGTTGTCAGATTGTGATATATTTCCATATCCACAATTTTACTATATCGTTATGAATATATATTTTATTGAAATAAATTTATTTGAGTGATTCCCGATTAAATATCCAAATTTAAATATTTGGAATCCGATATTTTTCCTAATTGTCGAATTTAGAATAAGCAGAATATTTAATATTTGCGGTATCTAGCTGCTGAAATCCAAGGTTTGGCAACTTTTGCTATCCCTGTGTCATAGGTTGTTTCACGTCGTTTGGCTCGCTTGAAGTTTGTTTTATGAGTTTCTGATATATTTAGGTATTTATTTGAATATATTGTGAGTTAATATGCAACGTTGATTCACTATGGGACATAAGGAGTGCATTCTTTGTGGAGAAACTCGCGAATTGAGTGAAATATTGTATCACTGATATGTTTTAATTTCCGCGCGCTTCATGTCAAATTTAATAGTTCATATTGGTGACAAAATTTGCTTACTGAAAATGACATATGCTGCCCCTATCTACGTTTAATACTCTGAGTATGAAACCTATGCTTCAAATCTGAATGGCTTTGAATTTCAATTACAAATTTTCATGCTCTTGTTCAGGTACTTCCACTATTTCATTGTACTGTCTGAATCTTACAAATTTTCAGCTAAGAACGATCACGATTGGGTTATTCCTAGTGATGAAAAATTCTTCTGTTCTTTTATGTACAAGCGTAATAGCTTAGCAGAGTAGTTCAGAAACTCGAATTCGAAAATTTGATCGACGTCTGATTGAGTTGAAATTCAAGAACTAAATCAATATAATTGGCTTTTCTACCATTTTGGAATTCCTGAACAGGAGTGCAAAAGATTGTGTCTTTTAAAAATTTCAGCTCCACCATGTTGGTAGTGCATCGGGCAAATGGGAAAGATCAACGTAATTATTAACGCAATCTTCAAAAACTCAACTCCATTCACTCCCAAAGATAGCAACCAAAATCTCCAACAAAACAAAAAGTCGCGTCCACGAAGAAAATAGCACCAAAATCCATCACAGATCCCAAGGTGAACCTTACAAAACCCCTGCCTCCAATCCCACCTCCTCTCTCCCATCGCCCAACTCCCGGCACCGTGGACGCCGTCACCGTCGGCTTCGCATATACAGCTCGCACACACCAGCTAATTATAATCGTATTCGGGGGGTTGGCCATCGGTGCATCACAGTGGGGGTAGAGGGGGGCGGTCACCACGTCCTCACGCAAGTCTCTTCACGCTCAGCCCGTCTACGGCACCGCTGTCCTCCGCAAACACATACACACGTACGTTACGTGTATTGTTACTCTGTACCTGCCCGACGCGCCACTCTGTGCTATACGGCTCTAACGACAACAACGCGACGCGGCCCGTTCAGTTTTCTGTGTTTGGCGCGAAAAATTTGACACTTGCGGACATAGAACTCGGCGCGGTTTTCTTCCCGACCGGCACTCAGGGTTTTGGCAACTTTTGCCACCAAGTGGAAGTGTGAGTTAAGTGGTGCCTGCGGTTTCGGACGACAGCTGAAGGATGTCTCAGGATGCATAAATCACTGACGGCTGAGTGACGTGCGATCAAAACATTGTAGCCGATCCGAAAGGTCACAGATTCGGTGACTCCAACCGTGGACTGTTTTACGATCCATAACAAAGTGATAAACGATTAATAAATAATCATAGGCCCCCATCTCCGTAGATATCATTGTGGAAAATAATAAGAATAAACTAGACAAAGGTTGTTTGGACATAAACTTTACGATTATTGCTGTATAAAAGGAAGGCCGGTCATAACGTCGGATTTATTATGCTGTAAACGACTAGTTTGGAAATTTTCGAGAACCAGTAATTCAAAATATGCTTCCCTGATCCTGAGCGGACGAGAAGGTGATAAAAAGTTTTTTTGGAGGTCGACTGGGACGAATTTTCAATCCGCCTCTTCTTCGGGGAAAACCTCGAGGCGGTCCTGCGCTTTAGTTCGGTTTGGGCGGTGAAGATGGAAGAGGGGTGGGAGAGCCACGTGTCCCCCTTGATGATGGGGGTCGGTATGAGCGATATGGAGGGTATTGGGGACATGCCCCCTTGCGGGGGAGGTGGACATGAGATTGTTGGAGGCGAGATGATGCCGCAACACCACCACGAGGGTATGAGAGGTGGACATGGGGAGATGCACCATGATATTGGGAGGGGAATGGGACCGGATATGGTACACGGGATCAGAGAGCATCTTGGGAGAAGTATGAATGCACAGCACGACTATTTTGGACAGGAGGTGAGTGAGGTGTTGTTTTAAAATTACAGGTTTCTTCAAAATTGCGACCTCTAGCGAGAACACCAAAAAGCGTTTCCCAAATTCATGAAAATAAAAAATCTAAAATAAGAGTCGAAACTAGCGTCTATAAGCTGTTTTTATAAAAAATTTTCGGGTTAAGATACAAAAATGTCAAAATATGAAGGAAGTTGATAATAATAAAATGGTTATTAATTTGCTTTAATTTACACAGTGAAATTATAGAAATTCACATAATAGGTGATTAGCAATTATTGCAGAACACATAATTACTCAATAATGTGTCACATAGAAGTAAATCGAAAAAAAAATAGGAAGTTGCATATTATGTCCACAAAAAAGAAAAAAGATAAAAAATCAAAATCAAACTTAATTTGGAAATATAAAATAACAAATATTCGTGGGGAAACTGCAGAAACAAATTAAGTAAATGAATAACATAATAATATCAATAAAAACTGGAAGCTAATAAGACAAAAGAAGAAATTATGCTAGCAGTTGATATTTCATATACATGATAAGGCATTTTCTCTCCCTGTCACGTGATAAGACCAAACAAATAAGAACGTCAATCTTTAATTTTATCTACTTGATCTTCACTATTGATTGATTATAGTTACATTTCCAACGTGAGGTGAAAATCCTTCTTATATCCTCCTCAGTTCACCACCATTTCCTATAACAAGTTCTTCATGACATATACTAGTATTATTTTCTCTAGTAAAATACTTAATTATACCTTTATTTTTTTCATATAATTTAGTAAATAGTAAGTTCTATTGAAAAATATCCCTTCAACTCAAAATACTATAACTAAATGAATCCTATTGAATAGAAAATGAATGAAAAGCTGTTAATTTTTAATTTGAAAAAGATGCACATGTCCTTTTTTAAAGTTTTATACATTGGATTATTAACTTTTGATAGTTTTTAATCCGGACGAAGCAAAAATTAAAATTTTTTAGGTCGTCATAAAAAACCTCTTCTTGATTGAATGAATGTCAGAATGAGTACGTAGGTATTTCATAATTTTTCAAATAATAATTTCAATACATTGAACGTAAGACAACTCATCCAGAAAAATATCTATGTATAAAATACCTACATAAAACAAAGTAGCCGTCTGAAATCAACTATTGAAAATTTTGAAATTTTATACGAATGGTGAAAACTCACATGAAATAGTTAAGATAAAATCGTTATGGTGATGTTTTTTAATTTTGGATCCAACATAACATAACAGTTTAATTGAAATCTTCATAATAATGGTCCATGAGCAAATACAGATGTAGGAACCTTATCATATTCTTCAAATAAGATAAAATCACTTCAATTCATTCATTAAATTCTCCACTGTTTTCAATGTAAACATTATTAATGAATTAAGTTATATATCATTTAATCAATTTCTTGGAATATTCGTACCGTACCTACTTGAATATAAAATTCCATTATTTTCCATTGAGATTTTTAACTTATGTTGACATAAAATAGAAGTGTTCATACATTCCAGAATTCAATTATGACATTGTAATTGAATTCATCAGATATTATCTACTTCAAAATTACTCAATATGTTGAATATTCGTTGGAAGGTGATATCATCTTCATATGGATGACTCTTATGATGAAGGGCGTGATTCGAACTCAGCAAAAAAGTAACATTTTTTTTTTCCATATCTTTACTGAGAAACTACAATGTTTATTGCAAAAAATATATACAAAACTCACTATTCTTCAAAACTCTTCTTTCAGAAGGATTTCAATTGAGGAGAACTTAAAATCTATTTCAATTTTGAAACCTGAAATATTTAATCGATTCAACGCAATGTAATAAAGTCTCATCACTTCAATTGAGATCAGGTATGAAATATTGAGACATTCCTCTATCTATAGCTTGAAGATTAGGCCATAAGAGGAATATAATAGTAATATGTATCACGGAAATTTCAACAAAATGTCTAATAAGTGTCAAAAAATAATACAAAGTGTTGCCAATGTAATCATTATATCATTTCTGTTGGAGAACCCTTTAGAAGGCAAGCCATAAAAAGTCACTTTTCAAACGCATCGGAATGGTGTATCAAATATGTAATAATCTTAGTATTTTTCTCTGGGTTTGATATATCTACAATTGATAGAATATCGAATATTTCCATTGTCCATTGTCCATCAAATTGTCAAAATAGTTTCAATGTAACCGAGGATGTCGATTGAAATTGAGGCTTTAGCCGAAATGGCTGTCAATGTTCAAATGTATGTTTGTGGGACCATAGGACTTTTTTCTCTCCTTATTGACAAAAGTATGTTTCTCCATTCTCCTAGGCCTCTGTGGAACCTCCCTGAATCTTGAAGGTTTGAAGTGTTAAAACAACTGTTGGTGTTCTGTGTAGTGTGTAGGCTCTGCAAATGTCTAATCGCCACTTCATGCACAGCACTGTTGATTTTTTATCCAACAGGTTACGGCCCCCGAAACCAGAAAGTCTCTTTGCCGGTCGGGGTCTCAAACTCCACCCGTAATAAATCGCTATAATTCTTTGTAGAAAATTCAACAAATTCACCACGACATTTTCAAAATTGGAAAGGCAGTGTATAATTGAAAAAAGTCGAAATTCTTTGATTCTTTGATTGAATTACTCCATATAAAGGGATGTTTTTTTTAGAGCTATAGAACTTTGAATTGCAATAAAACAACGATGGATTATTCGATTGACATGAATTTTATTTATCCGCAAGATCATCTTGTGGCAGTGGCATTACATTTTAAATATGATTTCTGGCATATGGCCGCTGGCTCGGATGTAGTCCAATCTGAACGTCCGATTTTCGATGACTTTTTCCAACATTTGTGGCCGTATATCGGCAATAACACGGCGAATGTTGTCTTCCAAATGGTCAAGGGTTTGTGGCTTATCCGCATAGACCAATGACTTTACATAGCCCCACAGAAAGTAGTCTAGCGGAGGCCAATTCACAGGTCCAAAACGTGAAATTAGGCGGTCACCAAACGTGTCTTTCAATAAATCGATTGTGGCACGAGCTGTGTGACATGTTGCGCCGTCTTGTTGGAACCACAGCTCCTGGACATCATGGTTGTTCAATTCAGGAATGAAAAAGTTAGTAATCACGGCTCTATACCGATCACCATTGACTGTAACGTTCTAGTCATCATCGTTTTTGACGAAGTATGGACCAATGATTGCACCAGCCCATAAAGCGCACCAAACAGTCAGTTTTTCTGGATGTAACGGTGTTTCGACATACACTTGAGGATTAGCTTCACTCCAAATGCGGCAGTTTTGTTTGTTGACGTAGCCATTCAACCAGAAGTGCGTTTCATCGTTAAACAAAATAAAATGGACGTAAAGTGCGCGATACGTATTCCGCACAGAACCATTATTTTCGAAATAAAATTACACTATTTACAAGCGTTGTTTAGGCGTGAGTCTATTCATGATGAATTTCCAAACCAAACTGAGAATAAATCACTTGACAGCTGTTAAATCGGTCGCCATCTTGAACAGAAATGCCAACTTGGAGTTATATACCTCAAAACAAACACCCGTTATTATTTCTGGAAATTAAAAAATTAATGTTCAAAACACCGACTTTGAATTTCTTGAAAGTGTTCGAATAAGAAAAATTTCATTGCCGATAACCACTCTCCCGAAACACCTAGTTTACGCACACATCTTCCAACCCAATACCAAAACCCTACGAAACCAACTCACGGAATCAATCTCCCCCATAACATTTGCATCAGTCCAAGATCCCAGAGCGGCAATTAACACACCCCCAACCCCGCAAGATGACACAGATCCACCCGTATCTCCCCCAAACCCCCTTCTCCCTCCAAAAATCACCTACAGGGGGCGCCGCCTTCGCGGAATATTCAGGCCCCATAGATTAACCTATCTGTCAGTAGTCCACGCGTCTCCCCATTTACAACTGCCATAACTCACACCAGAGGGCGGGACCGTAGCATTACCTAACCTAACTAATATATACGCCGAATTTAACTAGTCCCCCGAACGTGGAACAGTTTCGCATCGTTAATTGGGGTTCGAAGGGGTAGTTTTGGGGTGGTGAACGAATGCGGGTTGCGATAATTGAATCCGGACGGTTTCGATGAAGATGAGATGGAAATTGGGAGAGTTTGGGGGTTGGAGGTTGATGCGATTCTCGATCCCGATGTCGGAGATTGGGAGAGGGTTGAGGGTGAAGGGGGATGAATGCGTAAATTTGATTGATTAGATTTACGTAGGTTTTGGGGTGGTGATAAGACGATTAGAACCACTTGGCTGTACATGTTTCTTCTTATTACCTCCTATGAGAGTTAACCCTTAACCTTTCAAATAAAATAAAACAGTGATTTCCACAAATATTGTGAGGTCTACGACAATTGTGCCGCCAACACTGGCTTCTTCTGGTTACATCCGAAATGTTTCATACGTTTAGAGTCGTAATGTAATCTAAAGAAGCCACAATTCTCCTAGAAATTAAAATATTTGTGGAAATAATATTTCCATCTAAAGGGTGTTTTTTTTTAGAGCTATAGAACTTTAAATTGCTATAAAACAACGATGAATTATTCGATTGACATAAATTTTATTTATCCGCAAGATAATATTGTGGCATTACATTTTGAATATGATTTCTGGCATATGACCGCCACGGCTGGCTCGGATGTAGTCCAATCTGGACGTCCAATTTTCGATGGCTTTTTCCAACATTTGTGGCCGTATATCGGCAATAACACGGCGAATGTTGTCTTCCAAATGGTCAAGGGTTTGTGGCTTATCCGCATAGACCAAATGACTTTACATAGCCCCACAGAAAGTAGTCTAGCCGGTTAACACAAGATCTTGGAGGCCAATTCACAGGTCCAAAACGTGAAATTAGGCGGTCTCCAAACGTGTCTTTCAATAAATCGATTGTGGCACGAGCTGTGTGACATGTTGCGCCGTCTTGTTGGAACCACAGCTCCTGGACATCATGGTTGTTCAATTCAGGAATGAAAAAGTTAGTAATCATGGCTCTATACCGATCACAATTGACTGTAATGTTCTGGCCATCATCGTTTTTGTAGAAGTACGGACCAATCATTCCACCAGCCCATAAAGCGCACCAAACAGTCAGTTTTTTTGGATGTAACGGTGTTTCGACATACACTTGAGCATTAGCTCCACTCCAAATGCGGCAGTTCTGTTTGTTGACGTAGACATTCAACCAGAAGTTCGCTTCATCGCTAAACAAAATAAAATGGACGTAGTGCGCGATACGTATTCCGCACTGAACCATTATTATTTTTGAAATAAAATTGCTCTATTACCCTTTACTTGATCAGAAAATGTTACTGAAATTGTTCTGATTTGAAAACTAAGCAGCAAATAGTCATTTTCTGAATGGGTGAATGTGTTGTCATCATTCAGAGATATCCTGATGAATAATTATTTCAGGTATGAAAAAAGCTCCAAAACCATCAGAGTTTTTTTCTAAATGTTGCGAAATTCTGAATAACAATAGTTTTTTGATGCTATGTACTATGTTTTCCTATGCAAATGTTAGATGAAAATACCTTTATCTCTAGTATAATGTGTTAGAAAAATAAACAAACGGGCGAAATCAGAGCACTATCAATCAGCCGACCACTAGATAAACCAAATGAAATCTACAGATATTAGATCAAAGTCGGATCTTCAAATGTCGGCTGATAAAATATTTCAAAAGGTGCGATATTATAATATATTATCTATTATGATCTGATTTGTTGGAAAATGGACTTCGAACCCGAAATATCGATCAGGTGGCAGATTGATAGAATTTGTTTACTTTTAAGGTGTTTAGACCAATAAATTTCCACAATTTCTATCTATTTCAGAATATAGACCTGTTTTTTAGGAAATTCGGTGAATCAATGAAAAAATTACTTTCATTTGAATTATAATTAATTGAATTTTGAATATTCAATAAACAACGATATTGGTACATGTAATTTTTAAAATTTAAATGTTCCGACGAATTTTTTTCGTATATAGTTCTCCCCTCCTGTGTTTTCGTTACTTACATTTCACCTTTTCGACAATCGGCTTAGGAAGAGTTAAAAACACGAAAAACACTCATTTATCTGGTATTACCTACTGATCTTTCAACTTGCGACCGAGAGCACGTCTCGGAGATTAAAAATGTTTGGAAAATAGTGAAATATCGGACTGAAATTCTGTTCGAAATGTGTTAAAATAACATCCATAATTGGCGGATGTCTTTGAAGATAACAGTTCCAAAACAGGTATCAAACTCTTTCTGAATTTTGAGCCACAGATGCAATTCATTCAAAACTGTGCATAGGTATAACTATTCAAAGTTTAGGATTTTTATTTTTATATTGTCAAGAATTGTTACTCGAATTCCATTTTGTATTGAATGAAATTATTTGTATGAAAAGATTCAGTTTGGAATTGACAATGGCAGGAGAATTTCAAATGGGCCTTTATATTGTCCAGAATTGTCTTGTATGATTTGAAATTGACCATGACAGTTCTTGACAGAACTTCAATTGGGTTATATATACATATTTTTATTTGAATTCTTCAATTTCTTGAATATTTTAACACTTGCTGATAGAAATATAATTGAATATTCGACTTTTCTATGGTAAAATAGGTTTTTCGAATTACCAATATAACACCATTATCATAATAGCTATAACAAATGGACTAACAAATCCACAAAACTAGTTGCTTTAGTTGTTGAACAACTATGATAGAATGGTTGAAAAAACTTAACCTACGTTAACTAATTAATTGATAACTTTAAAAATCGATTCAAAAACTGATTATCTGCAATAGTAACAGAACACTTCATTTTTGCTATCTAACCAGACTATAAAAAAACACAAATTGTATACGTTTCTCTGTCATGTCGATGATATATGTTCGATTAAAATTCTGTGATGTGATGGTTCGTAGCTATAATAAAATGACTTATCTTCCCTTTCGATCAGATAGCAAACTTAATTTCGTGTTACAGCAGCATTAAATGTTGCAGCATGACTATAAGTTGGCCGACGATCGATGAATAAAATTTTTATGTCTGTTAGCTATCTGAAACCGTATCTTTTCGATTTTACTGCGTTTCTGACATTGTTCGTTTTATTTCTAGAATCGAGTATTAAACACGGATTTTTCCTTTTATTACACACAATAATAAACCCCTTCTTTTTTTTTTGCACAGTTCACAATTGGGTCGTGAATTGATTGAAGTATCAAAAATTTCAATTTCATTATGTTTAGATTATAGTAAATAAACACAGATAGTAAATAATCCAGTTCCTGCATTTTCCGTAATTTCAGTCAACAAATAACTACATTTTCATAAGGATATATTTAGTGTTTCTGAACTGATGCTGAAGATTTTAGATAAACTTATTCTGCCTATATTTTAAAAATAATATTGAATGAAATATTGATTTGATTTCATGCGAAAACTTACAAAGATTATTTATTGAATTACTTCTATTAGTTTCCTCTTATAATTCGAAAAACAAACTATTTGTAAGTATTCAAGATTTCAACTATTTCTTGTATATTTTAACTGTTAGATTTTCTTCCATGTCAATAACCCTGATGGTTTCATCTTGATTTTTGTGGTTTTGACCAGGTGATAGATGCATTAATGATGCATCCATCCGTCATTACTTTTATTACAGCTGTAACTGCAATGAAATCTTACACTTTGCTAAACCCACGTGAAATACGATAGCCATTACACTTAAATCTTATTTTTGAAAAATGTTTCTCTTTGAAGAATTGGCAACAGTTCTAGGATTTTTCGTAGAACATTCACAAGGTAATAAAGTGAAGTGACAGATGGTACAATATGCTTTTCTGAAAATAAGTTGAAAATACTCATTGAATTGGCTACAATGATTTTTCTGTTATTCACTGACGAAATTTTGTAATCATTTCATTTTGTCTATCAGAAAAACCAACCGTAAATCGTAATATACCACCGATAAATAATCATTTTAAGAGTATAGTTCAGAAATATAATTCGATGATAGTCTATAATTTACAAGGATTGATATTTGAACCCTTATAAACCAAATAATACATTCTCTACCAAATTAAACTACATTTTTTCTATAGAACAAATTGGTTTTCACCTCATTACATACCTACACCAGCAACTAATAAAATGATAAGTTGAAAATTGTTATAGTTATTCAAATTTTATTAGAATAATTGATATCCATTTTCAAGATATTAATTTATTCGATGAAAATATATAATTAAATATCATTTCTTTCAATTTAACATAACTAGATCATATTAATATTATGCTAGGGTATTCACTCAATTAAGTAGCTAGTTATTATCGAAATGAATTGTCAATTCAATGAAAAACGCCAGATACCCAGGATACCCTATTTAGAGTTTTATTGTCGCCATACCATTGTTTTGATTAAATTATAAATTGGAGATAGAATTTCAAATTATAAATAAACATCATGCGAAAAATATTGTAATATGTTCTGTGATAACTTCATTAATGAAGTCATTTTCTTTCACTACTACTTTTATAGCCTCTATGAATAAACTTGAAGTGAGTTAGTGCATTCTAATTTATATCTCAATAAATCCTTGAAAATGCATATCCTGACAACTTTATTTCTGGGAGAGGTAAGAGATCGATATTCTTTATTCCAATAAATACAAAGTGTTTTTAAATACCTTTGAATCGATTATTTATATTCATCAAATCTAATTCTTATCTTATCTAGACGCAAAATTTTGAATTTTTTCTATAATACGACGAATAGTGACTCGATTAACTTAGTAATGTCGTTCATGAATTCTTGTTAATAAATTTCTTTCAGTATTCATTAATGTGCACCGATTTCGCTAATGGTATATTCTAAAACAAGTTGCAGAATGAGCTCCTATTTCAACACGAATGCGAAATTCGACGAAGGAGCGAGTTTTCGAACGCACGAGTGTTGGAATTGCCTTCTGCAACGAGAATTAGACGATATTTTCTCTATTTCAGTCAAGTTTTGTGAAATATTGTCGAAATTCAATGCAAAATTCAGATTATACATCCTAGTGACTTTTGTATTGTATCTTGGCAGTTGGTGTGACTGTTACGAAAATTGACATATTACGAAATTTGAATTTGAATCGTACGTTTCGAATTTTGAACTAATTCATATTTACGCATTAAACTCATAGATTATGTCTGACGAAATCGGTTTAACACCACCAGAATTAAAAGAAATTGCGAATGATGTTGCAAATCATTTCACTATATCCAAATTATATTATATTGGCAATTGAAATGTCTTGAAATTTGATAGGATCAGAAGTCAGTGGAGACAACCTCAAATCGAAAAATATAACTGAAACCAAGCTGTAATGAACTCATTACAGCATTGTTAATACAACTGTAATGAACTCATCACGATACTGAAATAGAGAAAATAATTCAACAATTCCCAAACGTCGTTGAAGCGTGAATCTTCCATGATAAAATTACCTGACCAACTGAACACAAATGACATGAGTAATGTCAAAAAATAGTACACAGTGTTGCCACTTATCCCATTTTTTTGAATAAAGAATAATAATTTCAAGCCTGTTGCGAAATTTCATGCTCATTAAAATCAATAGGGATTAAGTAACGAACGCTAAAAAATTCCTGATGACTTAACGTCAATATTTTTCTCATTTCTTCTTATATTTCCATAAAATTACCCCCACACCTTCTAGTGCTATTTCCGAATAAGGCAAAATGGGCCTCTGGGCCATCTACATCATCCATAAAAACCCGAGTATCTCGTCCACAGATCGTCCTTCCCATTCCAACGGAAACCACGCTCGGAAACACAGAATTTCGCCCAAAACAACACCCACGCTGACAAGAGCACAGACCGCAAACAGGCAAAACTGTACGAATGTTGACCTGTTCACTAGGATTGATTCGTTTTCTGTATCGATGTTAGATCGAATGTTACGTATGTGGCTTGTCACGCCTTTTCCTGACGTGGGTGTCAGGAACAAGATGGATGAAGAGGAACCCCATATTTTTATGCTAATGCCGAACGGAAGGGGGGAAATATACGGAAACGGCATAGGTATATGAATTCGTTAACGCAAAAATGACATACATGCGGATTACGGTTTTTTTCGCATGTTCGGATATGTTGTTGTGCAGGGACGGACTGGGGCAGAATCGACATGGGGGATTATAATAACGTATAGTTACGAATAAATGACGAGAGCATGTGAAGGATCTTGAGCGCTCGTCTTTCATGCGCCAATTGCACCCTTGGATATATAGGATAAATAAAAGAAATCTCAAAATCTCCTGATTTTTTTTTCAATCCTCTGCTTCAATTTTCTATGATTCTGTTGACAAGATCAAGACACTGACATTATAGAGCCATGTTTCATCCATTGCAACATATCGAGGCAATTCTTAAAGGTTGGTTGTTGAAGTTTGATCTGTTCAAGGAACGAGCTCTCAAAAAAAGCGTCAAACACTTCGCGCTTGCTTTAATGATTTGTATAATAATAATATACCTACTAGTTTTTTCGGAGTATAGCTTTCAGACTTTACTCTAAATTACTCATATTATTGGAAATCATAAGTTGAGACCCCTAGAGCAATTCTTCTGGAGTTGAAATGTAGTTATTTATCTCGTCACGAAAGAAAAAAACGAAAGAAACCATTGAAAATTTGACCTTCACAGAAGATTAGACGTATTAAAAGAACACTTTGATGGTATTTTCACACTCTTCAAAAGTGATTTGTGAAGAACAAGATTGATTCTCTGAATGAAATGGATTAATGATTTTTTTTTTTACGCGAATTAACGTACCTGGGAGTTTACCAGCCTTGAAGACTATTAACCTCCGAATTTCGTAATATTTACATACACGAGAACAAAACTATTGATTTTCTATAAAAATTAAAAGGGATCAGTTAAAAAATAAGAACCCTAGAGACCATCGATTTATATGAGGTTTGCCCTATAATTCATTTTAAAGAAGTTTGCCCTTGGGGAAAATCCTTATTTATTAACTTTTGTTTGGAATGAATAAAAACTAATTGAATGGATTTTTTATTGAAGAATAAATATATACATAATATAACTTTACGAATTTTCACATAAAAATATTATAAAAAAAGTCTTGTCAGAGGTTGAAAATTTAGTTTTTATAAAATTCAAAATAAAGAGGTAAAAACGTATTTTGAATTCTTGCATGTGGTAAAAGAGGATGGCAAATCAGAAGAAACGTTTTTATTGCTTCACTCATCCTGGAAAGTGATGAAATCTCAAAAACGCTGAGGGAAAAGGAGAAGTTAAACTTAACCAGATCACGCGAATGCCACGTGGTATAAACCCTTCTTAAAGCTTCCAAAATACAGGGTGACTCACCGCGATGGCTTATTGGACGTTTATGGAAAACTAATCATAAGTTTGTGCTGAAAATTTGCATGTTGGGGTTTGAATAAATGATCTTTCCCCCAAAATATTTTCAGATCTCTACAACTTCCGGTTATACCAGAAACAGACTACTATTTTCTTATTTAAAATGGCATACCCAGTATATTATTGTATTATTAGATTGTTTTTTTTATACAAATTTCAGCAATACGCCATAACTTGGATAAAAACTCAACGGTTCGTGAGCTACTTAATGGGATTCTTAGAAAAAATTGGTGGCGACGAGGACTCGGATTTCTTTGAAGATTTCTGAAGAAAAAGTTTTTTCAAGAATACCTTTTTAATTTGCGATCCTGTCTATGCGTAGTATTATGAGACTGCGGTTTGGACCAACAATCTACAGGGTGTTTATGAGAAGATCATGAACTTGGATAACTCTAAACTGATCAAAACTCAAGATTTATATTATAATTCTACGTATGAAACAGGAAAGTTTACTTAATTTTGACTTTTTGACCACTCAGGAATTTTCAGGGTAGATTCAGGATCAGAATATTCACATGTCCCCAACATGGTTAGATCAATGTCGGATTGTGATATATTTTCAAATCCACAATTTCACTATATCATTATGAATGTATATTATATTGAATAAAATATATTTATTTGAGTGATTCCCGATGAAATATGCAAATTTGAATATTTGGAATCCGATATTTTTCCTAAATGTCGAATTCATAATAAGCAATAATTTATTATTTTCTATATCTACCTGCTGAAATCCAAGGTTTGGCAACTTTTGCTCTCCTAGTGTCATCGGTTGTTTCTCGTCGTTTGGCGCGCTTGAAGTTAGTTTTCTGAATTACTGATATATTTAGATATCTATTTCAATATATTTTGAGTTTATATAAAATGTTGATTCACTATGGTACATAAGAAGTGTGTTCTTTGTGGAGAAACTCGCGAATTTAGTGAAATATCGTATCACTGATAAGTTTTCATTTTCGCGCGCTTCATATCAAATTTAATAGTTCATGTTGGGAACAAAATTCGCTTACTAAAAATGACATATGCTCCCTCTATCTATGGTCATTACTCTGAGCAAAAAACCAACAGGAATAAATTTCAAACCAGCGCATTCACCATTTTGCAACTTAGAAATAATTCCAAATAAAATTAACGAGTTTCAATTTCTCTTCTTCTAAGCTCGTTGCATCGCATTATTCGAAAATAACGAACACAAAATGTGAGCGGCTTCCCACACAATGTACGTCAAACGGCTAAACTTGCATGTCCCGTAATTACGGAAACATTGGAAGCGGTTATCTAGCAATCGGCCAATGCGTTCTAATAAAATATGAGCGGACCTCATTTCATATTAATGGCTCCGATCTAGAGCTCAATGCAGGCCCTGATAATGACGCTAGAAAATGAATTTCGTTATTATGCCGTGCGTCGGGCACAGAAAATAATCCATTGCGAGTTATAATTGGCCAGAATCGAGAATTCATCGATATAATAATTATTGTCGTTGATAATTAGTTCCGTTCATTAGTTGTAATACGTTATTAAGTGAATTATTCTGCAATTTGCGCTCGACTCGAGGCTACAGATAAATTGGTGTCTTAAATTACTCGGCTGACACTTTCGGTAGAATTGTGCCGATCGAATTTATTGGAAAATTATTGGGTACATCTGTCATAACTTATTCACTTGTACGAGACACAAATATACAGGATGTCTGGTATATTTGTATTTGAATCATTTTCGTTTAAATTCAATCTTCTACTTTCTGTCAGGCAACTCAAAATAAATCTTACGAAGTGTCAAATTATACTCTCTTTCCGGAAAAGTACGAAATTGGGCTAATATAGGATCGCCAATTCTAACACCGCTCACCGATTCCTCGTAGACATCACAGTTTAAGAAAAAACTGAAATCGAAAGAATCTCCTGAAATATTCGTCACAGACCCTTCTTCTTCTTCTTCCTCAGCCATTCTTCATCCACTCCTAGACGTAGGCCTCCTTCAAATGACTCCACTCCTATCTGTTCTGTCACAGACCCATCAAACATAAACGATTTTCGAAGATCGAGCTCTGATCTAAAACATGTTGAGATTTCAAGTGTTTATCTTGCGTGTAGAAGAGGTGGCAGCCTCGAGAATATTATCAATTTTTTTTTGAAAATTTCAGTTTTTACACTTTATTTTCAGAAATAATGGACTACTCGCCTAACTACAACTAATTTAAAGGATGGTACCTATTACCTCCATGTGGAGAAACTTTCATTTTTTTCAGAAGAATCATCCTTCATCATGACAACGCAAACTTCCAGTCTTAGGTTCAAACGAGTGAATTTCTGAGGGATCAAAACGTTGTATCAATGGGTCATCTTTCGAATACACCTGATTGAGCAACCAATGACTTATTCTTGTTTTGGAGAAACATTGAATAAATTTCACTCATTGATCAACTCCACTGAGACATTTGAACCCTTATCCTACTCTGAAAATTAGCACAAACCTTTCGAGAGTTATCGTGTCGGCCAACTGTCATTATGCCAGTGCTGTCAAAATTATGAGTACAGAATATTTTCCACCCAATGTTGTGGTCTGATCCGCCCTTTTTTTGGATCCAACACAAAGATCCTGTGACATATCCTGAGGAGATTGTGACGCTCTGAATACAGTGATAGATAGAATTGTCAATGTGGCAGTGACTTGAAGAAGAGGATAAATGTTGTATTGAAATAGTATTAAGTAACGGGTGTTTTTTTCGAGGTATATAACTTTAAGTTGACATTACTGTTCAAGATGGCGACCGATTTAACAGCTGTCGAGTGATTTATTCTCAGTTTGGTTTGGCGATTCATCATGAATAGACTCACGCCTGAACAACGCTTGAAAATAGTGCAATTTTATTTCGAAAATAATGGTTCTGTGCGTCCATTAGCGATGAAGCGCACTTCTGGTTGAATGGCTACGTCAACAAACAAAACTGCCGCATTTGGAGTGAAGCTAATCCTCAAGTGTATGTCGAAACACTGTTACATCCAGAAAAACTAACTGTTCGGTGCGCTTTATGGGCTGGTGGAATCATTGGTCCGTACATCTTCAAAAACCATGATGGCCAGAACGTTACAGTCAATGGTGATCGGTATAGAGCCATGATTACTAACTTTTTCATTCCTGAATTGAACAACTATGATGTCCAGGAGCTGTGGTTCCAACAAGACGGCGCATCATGTCACACAGCTCGTGCCACAATCGATTTATTGAAAGACACGTTTGGTGACCGCCTAATTTCACGTTTTGGACCTGTGAATTGGCTCCAAGATCTTGTGATTTAACACCGCTAGACTACTTTCTGTGGGGCTATGTAAAGTCATTGGTCTATGCGGATAAGCCACAAACCTTTGACCATTTGGGAGACAACATTCGCCATGTTATTGCCGATATACGGCCACAAATGTTGGAAAGAGTCATCGAAAATTGGACGTCCAGATTGGACTACATCCAAGCCAGCCGTGGCGGTCATATGCCAGAAATCATATTTAAAATGTAATGCCACAAGATTATCTTGCGAATAAATAAAATTCATGTCAATCGAATAATCCATCGTTGTTTTATTGCAATTTAAAGTTCTATAGCTCAAAAAAAAACACCCTTTACTTCCTTATTGTTACACAGTATTCGTTGTCACTCAAAAAAAATGTTTAGGTTATCTCGTTCTTTTAGTTCACTATCGACAACGAATTTTGCCAACTCTATACATCAAAGGAGCCGCCAACGCGTCATAAAATTACTTGAACGAAACCGTATATAGCTATAATTTCTACCAAACCTCGCAGTTCTTGCTACCGGTAACGGGCATGTTCATTTCCTCTGTCGGCCCTCCAGAAGCAGTCAATTACAATTTAACATTTTCGCGACCGCGTGGTTACGGGGTAGATGTTATCATCCTGTGTCGTATATACGGAGAGCGGTTTTCAGCACAGCCACCGGCTAATTCGGCGAGCTTTATAACATCCAACATTTTACCAACATGTACCAAGGTAATTATACCCCATCTCCCGTTATTAAACTCCGAAGTTGCATAGCGTACTCTCTGTATCCTTTTCGTATACCTTTAATTCTGCCGAGCTACTTTCTGTACGCTTCGGATGATTGCCTTTTATGTTCCTTCGGATTAATACGCTGCGCGCTATGGGTGTTTGTTGAAAAATTAGCAATGGGTTTCAATATGTGTATATGTACGCTAGAGACAAATTGGTTGAGTTGGTACGTTAAGAGTTTGAACTAGGTTTGATAGCAATGATCGGGATGTTGATAGATCTAACGGGTGTTTTTTTCGAGTTGTATAACTTTAAGTTGGCATTACTGTTCAAGATGGCGACCGATTTAACAGTTGTCAAGTGATTTATTCTCAGTTTGGTTTGGCAATTCATCATGAATAGACTCACGCCTGAACAACGCTTGCAAATAGTGCAATTTTATTTCGAAAATAATGGTTCTGCGGAATGCGATGAAGCGCACTTCTGGTTGAATGGATACGTCAACAAACAAAACTTCAGCATTTGTAGTGAAGCTAATCCTCAAGTGTATGTCGAAACACCGTTCCATCCAGAAAAACTGACTGTTTTGTGCGCTTTATGGGCTGGTGGAATCATTGGTCCGTACTTCTTCGAAAATGATGATGGCCAGAACGTTACAGTCAATGGTGATCGGTATAGAGCCATGATTACTAACTTTTTCATTCCTGAATTGAACAACCATGATGTCCAGGAGCTGTGGTTCCAACAAGACGGCGCAACATGTCACACAGCTCGTGCCACAATCGATTTATTGAAAGATACGTTTGGTTACCGCCTAATTTCACGTTTTGGACCTGTGAATTGGCCTCCAAGATCTTGTGATTTAACACCGCTAGACTACTTTCTGTGGGGCTCTGTAAAGTTATTGGTCTATGCGGATAAGTCACAAACCCTTGACCATTTGGAAGCCAACATTCGTCGTGTTATTGCCGATATACGGCCACAAATGTTGGAAAAAGTCATCGAAAATTGGACGTCCAGATTCGACTACATCCGAGCCAGCCGTGGCGGTCATAAGCCAGAAATCATATTTAAAATGTAATTCCACAAGATTATCTTGTGGATAAATAAAAGTCATGTCAATCGAATAATCCATCGTTGTTTTATTGCAATTTAAAGTTCTATAGTTCTAAAAAAAAAACACCCTTTATCTTATGACGTTGTCATCTTCTTATGGTTGTCTTAACGTCCTTACACTTGTTTGAAGATTTAAGAATGAAGCTGAAGTAAAATTAATATCCACAAATTTAAATACAATTTACATATTTGTAGCCAACACTGTAACTTATTCAGGTAACTTTTCCATTTCAATTGAGGCATAACAGATCTTGTAGACCAACTTATATAGGTAATAACAAATTGACCGAAAATCATTGAAAGGACTCAATGCACTTTACAGGTACTATCGGAAGATAGTCAACAAAGGGAATGAGTTTTCCTCTGCTTGTTCATACAAAATCATATTTTGTGAATTAACTAAATTCATTTCGAGAGATTCGAAGAGTCTTGGACTTTTATTTTCCATATGCATGGAGACTTTAAAATCGGGAATTGTCTGCCATTGGCGAAACATAAAGATTTAGGTTAGTTTGGGAACCATAGAAAAGGGCAATGTCAAACGTCAAAGAATATTGGTCGAGGTCGACCATTGCAATTCAAACGCCAAAACACGCCAGGGTTGTACCAGTTTCAAAACTGCGCAGCCATAATTGAGGGGCACTTACGCAAATCGCTCGAGAATTCAGCAGCGATGATCTTGGCAGTCGTGCGCGTCCATGCCAAGGCACGCATCTCGCATGCAAATCGTCCAAAGGTGACAGATGTGACAATGGAACACGGTCCGCGTGTCTGGACTCTATTTTCCTGACGAACATGTGAAATGTATGTCGCATATTGATTCTGTATTGATATTCTGATACCTGCGTGTCGCGACCAAGATGTTCCACTGTTTTATCGCCACGTGAGTCATATTATTTGGAGGTTCTCGTGACGTGCCTCCTCTTTGTAAAGTCGTGTTTAGCTCGATTGGACGCCATTTCGTTTATAGCGACATTAATTAGCGATGATTGGTATTGCTATCTTTGGGAATGGTGGTTGGATTGCTGGAGGTGATGTAGAGGATGCAGATAGGGTTACTAAGAGGAGTGAGGCTGCTGAAGCAGGCGGATTAATGGCCAGTTCCATAATTCTTGCGAAAAGGCTTCTTTCGATGAAGACCGTGAGCCTAACTGTAGAAATCAAAAAAGTAGATGGTCAACAGCGCAAATGATTAACCCAGGAATTAAGAATAAGCAATGAAAAAGCCCGAGCCAACTTCATTAAGATGAAAAAACTATTTTTACTATAACTATAATTGCAAATACTGCAATCCCTGTTTTCGTTCGAATAACCAACAAAAATATAGACAATTGAAAGTAACTTTCATTAACTCCGTCTCGAATCATAATTATACTCCCAAATATCTTGGAGCTAAACTTGATTCTTTGCGTTGTCGAGAAATAAAATTCTTCTTGGGGTGCTGATGCCAGCACTCTTAGTATGGCATCTTTGGCCTTGTTTTTTTCTGCTGCTGAATACTGTTGTTCTGTTTTGTTCAATAGAGATGTCAAAATCAAGACCTAAAGCAGATAATGAATGAACCTTGTTAAATTGAGATAAGAATAGGCTCACCTCTGTTGACCAAGAAGCTAAGTCTTATTGAAGATGACGAAGACTAGAAGGAAATGTTTACGTCCTATAGGCTGAAAATCTGAAAGAACATCAATTTATTCCAGTTGAATAAAAAGTTCCTCCTTATTCTACGCTAGTTATTCATGATGAATAATAAAAAGAAGAAAACATCTTTAACAGGTGTTCTATAAAAAGATGTTTTTGTTTTTCATTCGTACTGTGCTTTACCCTTCAATTGAACGCAAATTCAATATGACAAAGCTTTTATTCTAAGTGCCAAACGTCTTTCACCTCGCTATCGCTCCCAAGAAGCGATGGCGTTTTGTAACTAAAGACATTTGCATAGTTACCACAGTGTATCGTTGAAATGACCAGTAATTAATTGGAAGCGAAATAAAGTATCTCCATTATACCGTAATGTTTAATTACAATCATGGAAAATTATTTTCAAAAGACTTTTTTTCATGCCGACAAGCAGTGCTCCTTCCATTGTTCGACTCTACGGAGGTGGAAAAAATTTCCATATAAAACGGTGTCATTACTCGTTTTTAATTTTTTCCAGCATTCAATTAAGGTGAAATACAACAAGAGGTTGTTGCTCGTCTGGCCCTTTCACCGGACGGCCGTTCGTGCGCTTCCCACGGGCGTGTTCACGCGAATGGCTGCGGCCCCGACGGCCAATTTTACGATCGCACTTTGGCCAATTTGATCAGCTGATTTGGAATAATTTTGTGATTGATTTTTGATGAAAGTCCAATTCTGGTGGAAGCCAATTTTGAATACTGAATTGCGGCCAATTTCTTGTTAGAATTTTAGATACTTCACGAACTAATTGCGGCCAATTTCAATATTGAATAACTGTTTATTTGCTTATCGAATAGCAGCTTGTTTTCAGATCAATATGCGGTCAGTTTCAAGGATCAACTCTCAGTAATTTTTGAAGAATCTTTCAATCAAATTGCGGCCAAATTTATGTTAGAATTTTGGATACATCACGAACTCATAGCGGCCAATTTCAGAATTGAATAGCTGTTTATTTTCTTGTCGAACAGTCGCTTATTTTAAGATCAAAATGCGGCCAATTTCATGGTTTAACTTTAGGTAATTTTTATAGAATCCTCCATCGAATTGCGTCCAATTTATGATCGAATTTGGTGAATTTTGTCAATCTTGGTGCAGTTTTTTGTGTATTACGATAAAATTCACATTCGCCGAATTCTTCTTCATTTGAATGTGATGAAGACATCCCACATCCCTTAGGTCTCCTCAAATTTATCCCACAAAATCTTAATTGAGTCCTCCGAAAAAACGATCCAGCCGATAATTTACTTCAACCATGAAATATTGGATACTCAACAAACTAATTGCGGCCAATTTCAATATTATATATCTATAGCTGTCTATTTGCTTATCGAACATCCATTTATTTTCAGATAAAAATGCGGCCAATTTCATGGTCTATCTTTAGGTAATTTCTAAAGAAATCTTATAATCGAATTGCAGCCAATTTCATGGTCCATCTTTAGGTAATTTCTAAAGAATCTTCTAATCTAATTGCGGCCAATTTAATGATCGAATTTAGTCAATTTTGTCGATAGTAATGCAGGTTTGGTGTTACTTCGCACATAGAATTTTAATTTTGAAAACCTTACGAACTAATAGCGGCCAATTTCAAAATTGAATAGCTTTTTATTTGCTTATCGAACAGCCACATATTTTAAGATCAAAATGCGGCCAATTTAATGGTCTAACTTCAGGTAATTTTTGAACAATCTTTCAATACAATTGCGGCTAATTTCATGATCGAATTTGGTGAATGTTGCCATTAGTAGTGCAGTTTTTTGTGTATTACGATAAAATTTTCATTCGCCGAATTCTTCTTCATTGAAATGTAATGCAGACATTCCTCATGTCCCCCCAAATTTATCTCCCGAAATCTTAATTAAAACCCTCATTTTTCGTCGAAAAAAACGATCTGATAAATTACTTTGTTATAAAATAATTAATAATTTGTTTTAATTAATATTTCGTGTGTAATACACGGTAACCCAGTACGTTATAAAATTACCCTTATCAGCTTCCCCATTACTTATCGGTTGACAGTTGAAATAAGGCCAGTTAAGTGCCCTCTAAGTGAGCACTTAACGAGTGCCGCAGGTGCGTTTTGCTTCTTGAGACGGCCCCAGGCACGCAACACTAGGTATATCCCTTACGGAAGTCGCCTTAATTGCTTTTCTTCTTCCTATCCACACGTGCGTGGATGGGCCGTGAGAATTGCCGACCTGTTTCGTAACAATAAAGTGTAAACACAAAAAAAAATATAATTTTCGCACGACACTATATATTGTATAAAACGCACATAACGGAGGACCTAATTGGAGTTTTGTGGGAAGTATTGTTTTTGAGCATTCGTTTAGTGAACAGAGTGCTAAATCATTTCGTCGTGAAGTCAATATTTTTTGAATTTTGAACCGAAAATGACATCAAACAATAAATTCAAATACAGTTAACTGAAAACTAGAAATTATTAAGGTAGATTCGAATCTCCATCAAAACTCAAGATTTCCAAATTAGAACCTATATATTTTATTATTTCAGTATATTCTACGTACAAAAATAGTAGGGGTCACTCAAGCAAACCCTATACTTAAAATGAATACTCAAAGAGTTATCGAGGAAGAACTTTAAATGAGGAAAAAGCGCAATTTTTAACTGTGTGGAGAAGTCTATGACATTTCAAGAATTGTAATGAATTATTCGTTATTGAAAATTGTGTTGGTTTATGGATTTCCCAATAATTCCAAAAAAATTGATTATAATTCTAATTCATGAAATGTAATATTTAGTTATACAAACATCGAATTTTAGTTTCTTTCTGTGTTTTTCGGAAGTCACAGACTACTCCACACAGTGTGGAATTGCGGTTTTTTTCTCATTTAAGATTCTTCCTTGATAACTTCCAAAGTATTCATTTTAGACATAGGGTTTGCTGAAGTAACTCCCACTATTTTTGTACGTAGAATCGACTGAAATAATGAAAAAATAGTTCTAATTTGAAAATCTTGAGTTTTAATGAATTTGAGTTGTCCAAGTTCATGATATTCATATAAACACCCAGCATAAAGTGTAAAAAAAGGGATTGTCAGCCACATTTGCAGGAATTACAGCTTGTGTAGGAGTAATTTTAAGTAGTGTTGCCTTTGATGGTTTTCCACAACTATTCAATTTTTAAGTAGTGTATTCTTCTTGTTTATGGTTTTATTGTATTTACATTAAGTATTTCTCCACCTATGTTTTTTTTTAATGTTTGTTTGGTGACCAAATATCGAAAATTTAGAATCTAGTATCCTCAGATCCAGAAACGTATCGTTTCTCTTGGAAATTCTTGCTTATTCAGCATTCCGGTATAACCAGAAGTTGTAGTGATCTGAAAAATATTTCAGCAAGAAAGATCATTGTCTCAAACCCTAATATGCAAATTTTCACTTAAAGATTGTGATTAGTTTTCCATAAACGTCTAATAGGCCATCCTGCTGAATCACCCTCTCTCTTCTCAAGTTTGTCAAAGTAATTTTGAAACACCCAGTATAAAGTGTAAAAGAATGAATTAGCAGCCACATTTGCAAGAATTACAGCTTGTGTAGGAGTAATTTTAAGTAGTGTTGCCTTTGATGGTGTTCCACAACTGTTCAGCTTTTAAGTAGTGTATTCTTCTTGTTTCTGGTTTTATTATATTTTCATTCAGTATTTCTCTGTTTTCAATGTTTGTTTGGTGAACAAATATCAGGTCCGGAATTTACATTTCCTTCGCCTTTAATTTCATTTCTCCTATTTTCTGCTGTTGTCTGATCGGGAGGCTTTCCTCCCTACGTCATGTCACTTTTTTCTTCTATTTAGTTCTTTGAAAGAGGTATTTCCTCTTATCTGTCTTTCTTATTTTGATTTGTATTATCTTTCTTAATTCCTTATTCTCGTGCTCTTTCAGCGTCTCTATTGTCTTCTTTCTTTATTGACTATTTCTTCAATAGTTTCAATTTTCAGTTCCTCTCTGATTTGTTGCTTAGTTATATACCATGGGGCGTCAACCGCTGTTCTTATTACTGAATTTAGCGTACTTTGCAACTGATCATTATTATTGTCCTTCGTATTGTACCAGGTAACTCCTGCTTACTTAATGCTTGGTATTAGCACTATTTTTATTATCTTCAGCTTGTTTTCTAAAGAAAGTTTACTTTTAGGGTTGAGCAATGGGTACAGTCTGCCTTGCCTTGTCTTTTTCTGTTTTCTTCTATCTATTTGTTAAAATTCATTCTTTCATCAAGTATTACTCCCAGATATTTTGCTTCCTTTTTTCCATTCTATCGTCTGGTTTTCATTTTGACGTTTCCTGCTTTCTCTTTCTTTACTGTTGTTCCTCCGAAGTAGATTGCAACTGTTTTCGATGTGTTCACTTTGAATCTCTATTTCTTGAAGTATTCCATCAGTATCCTCAGATCCAAAAACGTATCGTTTCTCTTGGAAATTCTTGCTTTCACAACGATGGCATCCGAAGGACCCCACCTGCAGAATCCTCTGCACCTTATCTGAACCCTTCAGTCCTCTCCAGGTCTACCATAACTCCATACTCAATATCCGCTCAAGAACCGATAATTCCGCTAACCAGACGGATAAATTAAAAAGTACCAACATTTACGCTGCACATTAACAAAAAGCCCAATAAATTAGCCATCGGTAGAAATATATCCCGATCTGAAATATACGTATATATATATACGGACGCACGTAATTTATCTGCGATCGGACGCGGAGCGTTACAAGACTCTTAATTTAATAACTTGTTTCTGTATTTTATCTGTTATTCGAACGGACATTAGTAGATAAATTGAATAATTAAAATTTGAGCACCTCGCCGAGGGTTCCTCAACCGATGATTTAATGGGCCGATAGGACACGATCGTACGTGTATCGTACGTTCGGGTTTGATCTATGTCTACACGAAATTTCGGAGTGTTCTGACTGGTTCTCTTTCAACGATAGACGTTATTGAGATGCTTATTTAGGATCGTGTTACGATCGAACATGACATTAAAAAAATATATTGAGTACCTTGCGATACTTCCCCCTAAATATTGGAAAACCACGCTTCATTATAATACCTACTTTCTTCTGATATTTCATCAAATTTATTGATTTTTTTTTTATATTCTTATTTTAATTTTTTTGATATTTTTTATTTATTCTCTTTCCGTGATATTTGTACCCTACTTTATTTTTATTTTTTTTATATTTTTTATTTATTCTCTTTCTGTGATATTTGTACCATACTTTATTTTTAATTTTTTTGAAATATTTTTTATTTATTCTCTTTCCGTGATATTTGTACTATACTTATAGGATTCGATTGAGGTGAATTTTGCATTTAGATGTGAAATAACAATTTGGGGTCGTAAGCTACATATATAGCTCCTCTCCGTTTCAAGTTTCAAACTTCTTTTACCAAAACACATCATCCTCCGAGTTTCTTGCTTCCATGGCTTCTTCGACGTCATGTCTCCAGCTACTTCTTGGTGTTCCTTTTCTATGTCTTTATGTAGGTATCCACTCCTAAATTTTTCTTGGCCATCTTGTTTTATCCATTCACTTTGTGTGTCCGAACCATATCAATTGTTTCCTATCTACATAGTTCATAATATATTTCTCGTTCCTCAACTGTCTCCTAACTTCTGCATTCTTCGCTCTCTCCACTCTCGATCTTCTACAACTGCTTCTTAAAAAAACCATCTCTATGTCCAACAGTTTTTTCTGTTAGATTTATTCGGATCCCATACTTACAACAAAATGCTTCGAACTATTGATTTATAGATACGTATTTTTGTTTCTTTCTTTATATTTTTCACAGAATATGGAATTGAGCGCTCAAATGGTTTTTAGCCTTTAATATACTAACTGAGAAAGAAACTGCTACACCCAGAAGGAGCTGTCAACTTTTACATTTTTGTGGTAAATTAAAGATAGCGTAGCAAGTTTTTTCATGTGAACAATGTTTGTTACTTAAATATTGTAGTCGTTTTTTACAAGTTTTTTTAATTTTACAACAAAACAGCTGTTCGAGGAGATCCAAAGTAGATATTTAGTTGTTGTTAAAATGTGTAGAGCACGTGTACGCGGAATTTATCGTCAGCTAAGTGAATTTGAAAGAGGTCGAATTATTGGACTACGGGAGGCGGGGTTGTCATTTCGAAAAATCGCTAAGCGTAAGACAAGAAATTCTACTTGTTATGAGATGTTGTCAAGCTTGGTTTGATAATTCCCAAAATCGAAGAAGAGTAGGCACCGGAAGTCTAAGGGACACAAATGAAGTCCAAGATCGACGTCTAAGACTTATGGCCATCAGAGACAGATTTGTGACAGCTCGATCTTTGGCTGATGAGTGGTTTTTTTGACCATACAACTCAAATCTTGCTGATCGTTTGCAATTACGATTCAGTCATCAGCAAAGTACAAAGTAATAGCATAACATATATTTTTGCATTTGCTTGTCCAGTCCTTCAGGGATTCGTATAAGGGGTTGTCCATTAATCACGTGAGGCTTGAAAGGGGGGGGAGGGGTTTGATAAAAATCACGAAAATATCACAAGGGGGAGGGGGGTATCACGTGTATTTATTTTTTCGTCAAACGCGCGATTTTTTAACAAATATTAAGCGGCACGGCGCGGCGTGTAGTGACCTTGACTACATTAAATATATTCATGTACTAGTACAATACATGTTTTTCCTATGATTACACTTTTCGTTTATTATTATTGTTATGGCAATCAAAAAAAACTTGCAACCTGGTGTAGACATTTTTATTATGGTCCTTAATTTCAGAAGAAAGATTATAGTTTATACCTGTATTTAAATTGAGTTGATATTCAGATATATTTCATATATTCATATATTTTAAGATTCGTTGTAGGTACTAAAAATACACGTGATGTTGAGAAGGGGGAGGGGGGGTGGTCTTAAACCTCATTACGTATCACCAATGGGGGAGGGGGGTTTAAAAAATGCTAAAAAAAGATCACGTGATTAATGGACAACCCCTAACTAGTGTTGAAGATAAACAGAACCTTAACCTTAGTCCTTTTGTCATAATGTGATTGTACATCAGTTGATTACGTTATGAATAGTCAGAATATTATTTGTACATATTAGTTAAGTTAAAGCACTGAAGAATGTCTATCTTTAAACATGGATACAGTTGAGTTTTCGATCATTCATACAACTCCCCTTCGAAAACTACCCTCAGTAAATCTAAGCAATCAAAGTAGTCATTGCAAATACTTTTTCTTATTACCCTTAATAAATACCAAATATTTGAATCGTTTATGTTACTCCTTCGAAAGATTTTGACCGATTTTATCGTTAGGCCTCTTCTAAGGGTTGTAGCACCCTTAATAAGCGGTTTCGGGCATGAATTCATACGATAACCACCACTTATTTTTCGGAGTTTTATCACCATCTATAATATAACTCAACATTTTCGACTCACCTTTTATATTGCGATTGACTGGATTAATTTCTTTGAACATAATCAAATCGGTCTTTGGGTTGAAAACTTAAGCAATAAAAATACTGGGAGACGAAAAACTAGATGGCGAAGATCAAAATAAATCAAAGATTCATTCTGAAAATGTAGAAGTTTTATATAAAAACTAGACAAATTACTCTTTCAAAATGAAATATTAGCCTGACTTAAGTAAGCGTGGATTTTCAATGCAGAATGTTAATTTTGACAGAAACAAAATAATAACACGAGGTCATTTAGGCAATTACTTCCCCTGCTTGTATTACAATCTCGAATAATTTCTTGCTACATAACATTAAAAAATAACATTAGAGGATTACCAGTTGCGCGTCGATCAAGATCCATTTTTAGCATGTTGCTAATTACAAGACAAATAGCAATAATTTAGCAGATTAATATGTAGAATCACCTTGTTAATCTAATTCACGACAACCGTTAGCCAGAGTTCTGTTACGGTCGGAGAATAGAAGCGATAAACATTAGAAACGTTGGAAATTCATCACGCCAGTGATTCCAAAGAAGTTGCTGGTTCTTGTTCACACGTACCAACAAAAAATGTCTAATTAATACCTGTACGGTGTGAGAATAACATTCGTTTAACGTAGCTATTTGTAGCATATATTTGATGGTTGATGATGGAGGCTGTATTGTTTTTAGTTCACTAAGAACATGAGATATTTGTCAGCACGGGTACGCACAGTTGGCAGTTCGAAATTTTTTTTACCTGTTCATTTCAAAACTGCATATTCAATCATGACGAAAATTGGCATTTAGATGTAAAATAACAATTTGTTTCTTCGTACTGAATATCATGTTTATCGCGAAACCAGAACCATAGACAATTCAAGAAGAAAAGAGAAAGATACATGCTTTAACAAGGTTTAGAATTGTTGAATTGGTTCATCGAAATCAGTGCTCATTTGTGCATATTAAGAAAAATTCAAGATGAGTTCGTGGAAGCCATTATTCAGTTGTCTTAACATTCGTTGTATTGTAGATTTGTCACTCAATTGGATTAATAATCATTGGTTTCATTTCATTTCGAAATACATGTATAAGTGGATGCCAAACTAACAGATTTATCTGGAGATTGTTGGTGGGGAAATAGAGGTCTTTTTCTTTGGCCTGCTCAATCACCGGATCTTACTCCTTCAGAGTTTTATTTATGGGGCTGAATCAAGGAATCAGTTTATAATGATTCTCAATCACCAGGATCTGAGATTTAAAACTATTGCGGCTTTCGATAGTTTAGACCTCGGTTTAGACCCAGAAATTTGTAGATCAACACAATCTATTAGAGGACGTCTTCTGAAATGCCTCGAAGAAAATGGAAAACACTATTTTTTGACTAAGATTCCTCCTGACCAATAGAAAAATAAGTTCTCATTTGAAAAAAATGGTTTTAGCCATGGCTGACTTTGACATTTTAATCGAAACAAGCTATATGTTCGATTCAATTCGTAATCAACAGAGGAAAAGTATTTGTATATATTCTGATAGTCACTAGACAATAAGAAATTTTCATGCAAAAACTTCATTTACATTGAAATGAATCTATATTTGAAAGAATTTTAAGATTTTTTCCAATTTCAGACATATCTTCTCGACAAAATATGTAAAAGATTGAAGCAATGTAAAATTCAATGCGTAATCTGATTATGAATAAAAACTGGCCGCATTCAAAAAAGGGAAGTTGGTATCATTTCCGGTGAAACCGGAAGTCGAATGAAGTTTTTTCCAAGAATTCATCTCTCCCAATAAAATATTCTCCCAATAAAGCTTAACTATGAACTTTCAAGTGTTTTTTTTCCGTCTGTCTTTGAGATATTCCTACCAACCGTCTTCAAGAATCACCCTCTATAATTTTGTTGAATTTTTCATAATCTTCCTCTACGTAGAATTCTATCAAAAAAACTTTAAAAATATTAATTTTTTGTATAACAACACCATATTGTTGAAGAGCGAGTTTGACATTTTAAATTGTCAAACTCAGCACAAATGTCAACTAATAACACTTTGTTGAATATGGCTGTCAAGTGCCACGCAGTTTTAAAAACATATCGAGTTTTTCCCATACTGAAAAGCTGGATGATATACAACTGTTAATATCGACGGTTCTGCAATCGTTCGATCTGGTTCTATGCTTGTCTTCTGTCAAATTTCCCATCAATCGACAATTACGGTATCTGTCAGTCAGCGTCGGGCGACATCTCCGAAATCAGTCCCTGTTTTGTCAGATATAAATTATTTATTAATTTCCTGTTTGGTAACATTGGGGCGATAATTATTTTTATGCAAATGGCGCAATTAAGTCTGATGTCGACATGTGTTTTTTAAATTGTTAATTTCATAAGTAGGCGCTATCGCGTATCGCCTTCTGTCCGGTATTGCGATATTTTCTCCCGTGTGCGTACTCTCGCATATTTTTACACGTATGGTCGTAATTAACGAAATTGTAGATAAATCATACTTGCGAACGCGCCGTTTATGCACACCTAGGACGAACAGGTTTTCATCTGCAGTAAATTTCATAATTACTACATGTTCTATTCAATCAAGGATTATTTTGTTGATTTTATCCATAAATGCGGATTCGTGTGATTCATAGGCGTACAACGTTGCTTCCACCGTTTTTTTCCGAAATTCGAGGCTTAATTGTAAAAAACCGGTTGTACACTTATGATTCAAAATAATGTCTGGTCACTACTTTCTCCCATCCTTTGGGCAGCGTGAAAATCCCGCGTTGAAAAAACTAGTCATCTTTTGAAGCGATCCACGATTCGATCCAATTTTTTAATTCTTAATAAGACCGGAAGTGCTGGTCAGTCAGGCCGTGTGCCATTGATCGAAACAAGTGATAGTCCAAGGGAGCAACGTCTGGAGATTACAGCGAGTGGGGTAGAATTTCCCATTTCAAAGTATCCAAGTATGTCTAGATCACTTTCGGAACATGGGGTTGAGCATTGTCATGCTGTAAAATCACTTTATCATGTCTCTCGTTGTATTGCAGCCATTTGTCTTTCAATGCTCGGCTCAAACGCAGTAATTGCGTTCGTGATCGCTTGTGATTGTTCCAGTCGGTTTTGACAACTCATAGTACACCACGCCGAGCTGTTTCCACAAAATACTGAGCATGACCTTGGAACCGTGAATATTCGGTTTGGCTGTTGAAGTGGAAGCATGACCGAAAGATCCTCATGATTTTTTTTGCTTAGGACTATCGTTATGAACCCATTTTTCGTATCCAGTCACAATGCGATGCAGAAATCCATTCCATCTTTGCTTTGCATTCAGCTGTTCAACATCTCCCGGCCTCAACTAGTACGGCACCCAATTTCCTTATTTCTGAATCATTCCCATGATTTTCAGGCATTTTGAAATGGCTTTTTGCGTCACTCCCAATGATCCTGCCAATTATTGTTGGGTTTGACACGAGTCTTTATCAAATAATGCCTCCAATTCTGCATCTTCCAAAAACCTTTGCTCTTCTATCGTCATGCAGGTCTTCGACGTCAAAATCACCGTTCTTGAAGCGTTGAAATCACTCTCGGCACGTTCTTTCACTAATAGCGGCCTCACCATTGATATTTGAGAGCATTCGATGAGCATCAGCCGCAGATTTCTCCATATTAATGTAGAAAATTAAATCCTTCAGCAAACGAACACAATTTGGCTCGTAAGCGTCATTCACAGAAGACACCAAATACTGAAGTAACTTTTGTTCATTAATATATTCCACACAGTTTGATGTCATCCACCTCACAAAATGTTTGTGCTCTTTGTCATAGGAGTTTCGTAACTTTTTTGGAAATAAGTTATCTATCGCTTTTTTTGATAATTCGGAATTTTTTTAGGAAAGTTTATTCCATTTCTTTATTAATTTCATTTGAAGTTTGACAGTTTTTTCATGGTTCTTTAATGGTCTTGAGAAGAGCTATTTTGCTCATTTTTACGTATGAATAAAATTATCAGCGTTGCAAATGTGTGAAAACTGATTGAGTCACAAGATAATTGTGAATATTAATACTATAATCAAATGCTCTTTCTCTTTTGAAACTATAATTACCATCTTTTTAAAGTAAATCTGATCCCCCTACCAGAATATATCTGTTGACAATCAGTGTGTGCGTATACAAAGCCATCAGTTACCAACTCCACAATTTTCACCAATATTTTCGTGTATAATTTATATCGCATAAATTTACGAGAATTATGCGTACTTGCAATTTTCACTTGCACTAATTACGGGTTTCATATCGTTGTTGGAGTTTTTTAATTGGATACGAACTCATATATTTATGGCATCTTGTTACGGAATGTATATTAATTTTCGTTAATTAGGTTCCTCATCTCTATACAATGGCTTATTATTTATTTATTTTAGCGGCTTTTTAACACATTATTAGCAGCCGACCGCTTCAGCTCGGACCCAGTTTTTTTACTGGTGTAGAGAATTAGAGGCTTTGTAGGCGTGAGAATGTTAATTTTCTCTTTGCTCGGTAAACATTCCTTTATTTATTCTTTCAATATTTTGGTCTGAGGTCTGAGAACAGGAAAAAGTCGCTAGGGTCCTGATCTGGCGAATACGGTGGATGTAGAAGCAATTCGAAGCCCAATTCATGCAATTTTGCCATTGATTTTATTGATTTGTGACACGGCGCATTGTCTTGATGAAACAGCACCTTTTTTTTATTCAAATGGGGCCGTTTTAATGATTTCATCCTTTAAACGATCCAATAACGCTATATAATAATCGCTGTTGATAGTCTGGTCCTTTTGGAGGTAATCAATAAATATTACTCGCACATCCAAGAATACTGCTGCCATAACCTTGCCAGCTAACTGTTGTGTTTTTCCTCGCTTTGGATTCGTGTGCAGTCCACTCAGCTGACTGTCGATTGGAATCCGGGGTGAAATCATGGAGGCATGTTTCATCCATTGCCACATATCGACGCAAAAATTCAGGTTTATTACACTTGAACAGCTTCAAACACTGCTCAGAATCATAAACACGTTGTTGCTTTTGATCGTTTGTGAGCTCGCGCGGCACTCATTTTGCACACAGCTTTTTCATGCACAAATATTCGTGAATGCTATGATACACACGTTCAGATGATATCTTCACAATGTCTGCTATCTCGATCAACTTCACTTTACGGTCATTCAAAATTATTTTGTGAGCTTTTTTGATTTTTTCGTCAGTGACAGCCTCTTTTGGGCGTCCACTGCGTTAAACTTAGCATATGATGGTTGATTTTCTTGGTGCAGACCCCGGAAACTCTTCATCAAGTCAAGATTTTTCTTCAACTGTATTTTAACCCTTCAAAAAGCAATATTTTATCAGCATACGAAATTCTTGTTTTCATCTTTTTTCAAATAACAAAAGTAGCTACACTCACAACGCAATATCTCACAAACTGCTGTCAAATTTTTGATCGTTTGAAGGTTGGTACTAACTAAAAATTATATGGATATAATACTAGCACCGCCGCATCGGACCAGGGACTTTTTAATTGGCCTAATATGAACTCTAAAAACTCTCCAAAAACTGGACAATAATATTACCTAAATTCAATGCCATCAGTATATTCTTCAATTTTCAACTTTTCTCGTATTTCAGTCACAAAATCAGTTAACACAGAAATGTAGTTTCACATTTTAATAAATCTTATAGCTGCATTTTTTTTATATGTTTCTCTATTTTGTTTGCTCTAATAAACTGAATTTATTAATCTCCGATATAAAACCATATATGCACTCTTCAAAACACAAACTGCAAACAATCAGTTGAGGTAAACATTTTTCATTACTAAATTTGGGGCCCCACCTCGAAAACCCTAAAAACAACCTTCCAGATTTGAAATACCCAAGTCATTTCCGAGAACGGTTCTGAAATCCAGCCCCAGCTCGTTTATCAATATAGCAGAATGTTGGTATAATTTGAAATATTAATAGTAGGACCGGCACCTGCCAAATGATTAGGGGTTCTATGGCCCGGCCGAGCACAGAAAAGGCGGGCGTAATAACCAGTTGCATCTATGGTGTGTATCTGTGTCATTACCGGCTAATTTGCCGGCTACCTTAAAATGATACGTTTTTCGTGTTTTATCTGATCTCCATTTGGATCACCTGAAAACCGCTCGTTTCACTGTCATCCAATGGCGTGGCCTTTTCATTCGGCTAGATTAATTGTTTGCCGGTCCGCGTATTTCTATGAATGCGTCTAGGATATAGACCCGGGTCATTTTTCTTTCTAAATATAACCTAGCAGCGAGGGGATTTTAGTGATGTTGAGATCGAAAAACGTTATGCCGCTAATTATTCTTCTATGATGGGTCGTTTGGACGTGGGAAATGTAAGTGTAAGAACGCCCCCTTGATTTACGTGATATCACCGGTTATTTTCGGAGATTATAACTGATGTGAATACGTGTTTTTTTAAATGTATTTCGAAATGGTGAATTTGATGATGACGGGTACAGGACGAAATTTTGTGTGGATTAATACAGCATTAAAGAACAAATAGCACGTAACGAAATCACGTAACAGTTATAAAGTAACAAATAACAATTAGCAGTTATCGGTAAACAGATGCTTAATCAGTGTCTAGTCAAATTTTTCCATGCTGAACGAACAACTTGCAAGTTTTTCAGTGGAATGGAATATATTGAAACGCTTTTAGTATTGCTATTTGTACCAAATAATATTTTTGCACGACCCATATAGAATAAACTATTTTTCTGCCTCAAAAGCAGGAATAAAATATATATTTATTTCACTTCCTTGAGGAAAAAAGCATAGCTAACTGAATTAAAGATTATTTTCTCATAAGTTTTTAATATTAACTATTCAATAATATTGTAGTCAATGCTAATAGCCATAATAGTTGTTATTACCTCTAATAATACAGATCAATTTTTCCATCGAAACCACCTTTCTCAAATTTGAATGAACCAATTCGCTTCCTAGTAAGATTTTTAATATTTTCGGTTGATACACATTTTGCTCCTTTTAAAATGATAATAATTTGGAATACTTGCAAGCTTTTATTATAGAATAATGTGATCAAAGAGTGGTAGCATTAAAATGAAATGGTTCTCCCTCTCAGCAAAATATATTAGTAGACACTCTCTAAAAATTACATCTTTTTGTTTCATCAGACACCACAGAAAATTCTTTGAAGAATTTTCGTGAATTTACCGAAATTTTTGGCAATAAATCCACCACTATTTTTGGAACTGCTCCTTCAATAGTTTCATCACATATTTTTGAATTATTCATTCAAAGTGCATTTGCCATACCATCGGCCAGAATAGGCAAAAGCCAACAGGGCCAAACCACACATGTATCAAATTGTATAATGAACTTCCAGAATCTTTCAAGAAATTGAGTCCCACCGTTTTTCACAAAAGAGTGAAAAAGTCACTTTTGGAGAAAACGATATATAGGTTGAGTGATTTTGAATTATATTAAATTTTGAACTGTGAGTTTGTTCGATTATGTGTTTTTTTCTGTGTATATTCTTATACATTTAAATGTTTTTTATATTTATTTTTTATATATTTGACTAGCTTAGCCTTTCTTTCTATATTTGACAAACCATGTAAATTTTTGATGGTGATTATTTGTACATGTATATATATTTCATCGTGTGCAAATAAATATTGAATATAATATAATAAATATTAAAAAAAATATTAAATATTAAAGAAAGTTTAGAAAATAATCTAGGAAATGAGAACACACTTTTTCGATTTCAACAAATGCAATGAAATTTAGTTTTAAACGGCATCCAGACTTCTGTGTCCGTAAATTTGAATTGTAATATTGAATTTTGATTTATTCCTCTTCAGATTTTTTCAATACTATTTTGTACCAAACCCTTGACCAATAATGTAAGAAAAATATCATTTTTCTGTCAGAATTAAGGTTAAGTTCAATCATCAGAAAGCTCAATGATACATGATGAAAATAGATTTCAATTAACGCAAAACGTAGAAAGTTGGCCAACTTTTTTTTTCGATTTTCGACATCAATAACTGTTATTTGGCTGCATAAACATTGTCATTGAAGAACACGGCATTCAACTTGTAATTGTTATTCCTTTTTTGGTTGTGTTATTTGGTGCTGCATAAATTCACACTAAAATCTTCAACTATCAGTCTACTATGACTCATAGTTGAAAGATTATAGTTATATTCGTTTACGAAATTTTATTGTGATGAACAACTATGTTCAGAAACTAAGAACAGAGGATGTGAAAGCCTTCAGTATTGATTTAAAGGTCCTAACAACTCTTATTTCTGAATATGACAACATTTTTGTAGAAAAATTATTCAACCCAAATAAAAATTCTCTTGCTATCTAATATTCTCAACTCTAGAACGTTATATTTGGATTTCTAAGGTTCTAAGTCGAAATTTAACTGAATAAAAGTTATATAATGTTGAATACTGAATTCAAAAAACCACTATTTCCATGTTCAAACCTCTTGGGGAAATATAAATTCTCAAATTAATCATATCAGATGTTCTATGAGGTCTCCTAATAATTTTCACTAATTTCATGTAAATTCAAGAATCCAATTTATTGCCTCCTTTGTTTTCGAGTTTATTATTATTTTATACAAATATTCGATCGAGACGAAGGACATGCAGCAATTAATTCTTCAACAGAATCTCAAAACCGAAGAAGAAAACTAACATAATGGGTAATTCGTATTAATTATATCCCATATCATCATTTCGTTGTGTTCCATATTTCATAACCAAATTACTAATTAGAATCCACGATGAATAATATCTGATCTGAATCTCGTCGAAACAGGTGCATATTTATGAAAATTTCAAAGAAATATGGTTATTGCGCGGGCATATCCTCTCTTTACTTAGCTGCTTTTCGTATAAGATGTTCTGATAAAAAATTAAAAAAAATACGATCGACCATACCCGGAATAAAATAACTATACATAACGCCCACCTGCTCGTCTACATAACATTAAATAACAACGGGTACTGCATTATTAATAATTGATTATATTCTTATTGACTGTCAAATGTAATAGTACACAATCTCTTATTGTTACTGTCTATGTATCCAAGCGAAAGATAAAAGTTCGACTGAATTAATTTTATTGAGTATCAAGCTATGAAAAAGTATTTTAACGACTTTTTAATTAGCTTCTAATTTTTCAAAGTGTTCTGTGAACTAGACCTGGGCAGATGTTGTCTAGAAAAAACCGTCGAAAAATATTCACAGACGCGTTTATAATAGAATAAGATATTATAAGGTTATTAAAACGTGGCAGGGGTGACTGTTTGAGTTGAATTATAAAACAGAGCTTTAGGCTAGGGTGTTTGAAATCGACCGAGGGCTTGTTGAGGTTAACGCTCATTGATATAATCGGAATAATTGGTACTTTACGAAGAAAATTCGAAATTCACAGATGATGGTTGTATGTAATTTCATTTCTAGAGAAGATTGACTGAATTAATGATAAACTTATAACATTTTTGATCGCTCGGTCCACCAATAGAAAGCTATATTATTTCGATAAATTTTAAACCGGTAACTGGCTCAAACGATTACTTTCGAATCACTGATCATCCTCAATTTCGATACTGGCCAATATACACACGATAACCTTCGAATGAAAAAACCCTCAGCGTAATGAACATTGATATAGGGAGCATATGTCATTTTCAGTAAGCAAATTTTGTCCCCCAACATCAACTATCAAATTTGACATGAAGCGCGCGGAAATGAAAACATATCAGTGATACGATATTTCACTCAATTCGCGAGTTTATTCACAAAAAACGAACGCACTTCTTATGTCCCATAGTGAATCAACATTTCATGTCAACTGAAAATATATTGAAAAAATACCTAAATATATCAGAAATTCAGAAAACAAACTTCATGCGCGTCAAATGACGTGAAACAACCGATGACACTAGGAGAGCAAAAGTTGCCAATCTTGGATTTCGGAAAGTAGATACAGAAAATAATAAATATTCTGCTTATTTTAAATTCGACTATAAGGAAAAATATCTGATTCCAAATATTCAAATTTGCATTTTTCATTGGGAATCACTCAAATAAATATATTTCATTTCAAATTTATTTCATTTAATATAATATACCTACATTCAAAACGATATAGTAAAATTGTGGATTCAAAAATATATCACAATCTGACAACGTAATCTAACCATGTTGGGGACATGTAACAATTGCGTATACTTCCTCTATCTATGTTTATTACTCTATGGTACTATCTAATGCAAGTTTGATATTAAGTAAAGTTTTTATCATGTGATATTGAGACCACCTTGTTGAACTCTTCAGTACTGACTACTGAAATAAGAATTGTTTTTATAAAATATGGGAGTAGCCTCAAGTAAGTTATCCGGTATAGGTACAAGCATTATAATGCAAGTTATTTTCTTGATGGAGTCCCTAGTGGGCACAAATGTACAGGAAGAATCCAATCATCACGTGATCTGAACGGTTTTGTTTGAACACACATAATACATTACTTCCATCACATACAATATTATTACATGGATATGAGAATATTTTAAATTCCTTTAATGGTAGCGGTCTTTCTGTGGCCAGGTGTTACTCTTCTACACTGCGTTTAATAAGGAAGTCGTGTATAGATAGCCGTTTGATGAAAATGAGTCCTGGGTTATAGGTAGAATAATTTATAGGGACGGTAAGAAAGATTGAATTGAAAATTACAGGAGTGGTGTGGGAAAGCGGCTTCATTCAAGAGGAATGAGAAGAATAAAGATATATTGAATGAAATATATTTATTTGAGTGATTCCTGATTGAATGCGCAAATTCGAATAATTGGAATCCGATATTTTTCCTAATTGTCGAATTTATAATGAACAGAATATTTATTATTTTCTGTATCTACCTGCTGAAATCCAAGGATTGGCAACTTTTGCTCTCCTAGTGTCATCGTTTGTTTCATGTCGTTTGGCGCGCTTGGAGTTTGTTCTCTGAATTTCTGATATGTTTAGGTATTTATTTCCATATACTTTGAGTTAATATGAAGCATTGATTCACTATGGGACATAAGAAGTGCGTTCTTTGTGGAGAAACTCGCGAATTGAGTGAAATATCGTATCACTGATATGTTTTCATTTCCGCGCGCTTCATATCAAATTTGATAGTTCATGTTGGGGACAACATTTGCTGACTGGAAATTACATATGTTCACTCTATCTACGTGTATTATTCTGAGGATAGTAAGTATGTTGTTTATCATAGTAGTAAAAGCTATACTTTCCTAGATGACAATACAAATTGTTGCTTTTACTACCAGGTACACATACTGATTTTTTGGAAATTGCAATGAACATCATCAAATATGATAATTTTTTTGAATATAAATAACTATTTTTTCCGATTGACACCAAATATTGATTTCGCAGGCACATATCAATCACCGAAGTATTACTTTTCTTGCCTTTCATTCTCAATGCGAATAAAACATTCGACATTTTCTGACAATAAATATTTTTTGCCATCTTCCTTATTTTTGGAGGAGTAAGTACTTCTAAGTCGCTATCACGTTCCATAAAAATATATCCTACATTCTTCCTAAAAACTATCGCATATTTCATGAGTTGTCAAACTATAATTATCATGGACATAAACATTTTTATAAGAACCAACCATTCCAACAATTGCGATTTCTATCAAATTTCGTTCCAATTAATCACTACAGGAAAACTAAAAAGATTGTGGGAATTGTAATAATTTGCAGAAATTGGCCGAATTCCTAGCCTTGCTTCGCTCAGCTATGAACTATCAGCCGCAGTAGGTAGTCAATCTACTACTTTACTTCCTAGTGAAACATAGTTATTTATTATACAAGGGAAAAAAGTATTAGATTTTAGCTCGAGGTTATGTTGTCTCCTGACGCGAAGCGGAGGGAGACAAAAAACCGAGAGCTAAAATCTAATATTTTTCCCGTGTATAATACACTATTTTTTCTGTGACAGGAAAAACGACAATTTAATAGTGGAAGAACATATTATTACAATATATTAAAGTCAGAATGTTATCGATATGAATTTTGAATTTTTAAACTAGTAAGCTGCAAATAGACCTGCGTTGCTAAGGGAAACTTCAAAGTAATCAAATATCTGTCAATTTAATTTTGTGATTTGTTTCAAAAATTGCGAACTCAGTAATAATTGTTCAGTAGTTATTTTGTTGAATAATATAAAGTTAAAAAATGTTTGATTCCGAGTTTTCTCTGACTCCACTGGAGTTGATAGAAGCAGCGCAAGTAGCGTCACGAAAATTATTGCCAGCTAAATTGCGGAAAAAACCGCGTATTCAAGATTTATGGAATGGAACATAAAAAAGACATGCATTTCTTTCTCGGAGACAGTGTTATTGGCTTGTTTTTCAGAACTGGCACAACAACAAAAGCCATCAACAGTGTGGTCGAATTATTATTATTCCTTTATCTATATAGATAAATAAAAAAGGAAAAAAGGAATTTCGTGAAAAGTCATATTTTGTTACCTGTCAACAGAGATAAAATGTCAAATTTTTTTCCCGTCACAGAAAAAATATTTTTTTTTTATTACAATCTCATTGACTATGAAATCACTTCCTTGACATCACTTATTTCGGTTTAATATCTACTTATCTTCCAAGAATAAGTGAAATGGACTATGAAGATGATGTTCAGATGTGCGGCACACCACCAGAATAAACTTGTTGCCAAATAAATTCAAGGAAAAATATGAATACACTCACAAATGGATAGTCGCAGATTCAATTTCTTCAAAAAAGCAAGGAGACAAAAGTTCTCAACCGTTACCGAAGGATTTGTTAGATATCTATCAGAAACAAAATGTAAATAGCAGATAATATAATTAGAGGAGAAGTTTGGAAGAGAAATAAGTCGCGCACTATTCATGTAATATAATAAATAACTATAGAGCAGCTAATTAGGAGGAGAATGACGTTCCAGATAGTGTTTAACCTTTGTATAATAATTGCACAAACAAGTTGACATTAACACTTGAAACTATTTGGTGAAAGCTGCAATTCTGAAAGCACTCGAAAAGCGAATGGTCTCAAAAGTCAATACTATCACCAAATGAGCATCTTTGTCACTAATGACCCTCAAGCCCACAACTATACTTTTAAAACAAACCAAAAACAGGTAAAAGGAAACAAGTGACACGCAATATTCGATTCCGCTGTCGTCTCCAAAAAGCATTTCCTCCGAAATTCTCGAAAACAATGAGATGTTTGAATTATTACGAAACGTTGCTCCAGGCGCCAGCATCCGAGATGTACCTGGAGCCCTCGAGGGAGACCCCGTAGAGATGGGGAAGGAAAAGAATTTGAAATGATGACAAATATTATGAATGGATTGAATTCTATATCTTTACTCTGCCGGATTGCTCTGTTGGAGACTGTCGAAAATATTATGAATAATTTGGATGTCATTGATGGAGCCCCATTGTTGAGGGTGCTTTAATACTGGACTTTCGGAGGTTTCATTCTGCAGGGTATACCAGAAAATGACAAATGAATAATGTATTGGGTATAAAGTCACTCAAGGATCTTATTAAGTTCTTTATTAAACTTGGCCTAGCTTTCGGTCATTTACATGGCCATCTTCAGGGCAAATTAATCTGAACCTAACAATGCAAAATTAGGCAGATCCATAAAAATGAGAGGCACCTTTCAACAAAACTTCCCTTAAGTGATCTTATACCCAATACATTATTCATTTGATATTGTTACAAAGTCGATAATTATTTTCTTGCTACCAGAAAATTATTTTAAAAAATGAGGAATAATATTTAACTCAACAGTGGCATTCAAAATTCCAATCTATTAGGATTAGATGTACAACTTTGCTATTTTGCAATAGATGGCTTTAGCGCTAAGTGGTAATTGAAATAAATAGATTGTAGATGTCATACAATAAGCTAAGGAATTTGTAAAAATAACGCCATCGAAATATTAGTCAATTTTTGTCTTCATCATAAAGTTATTCACGATTGAACATGTTAGCTTACGATCCAAATTGTCATCATTTGCGGAAGTTTTAATTTTCTGCTTTGATATGAAATAATCTGCGGCTGAGGCTCATCGAATGCTCTCAAATATATATGGTGAGGCTGTTATGTGTGAAAGAACCGAGAGTGGTTTCAACGCTTCAAGAACAGTGATTTTGACGTCGAAGACCACCATGACGGTGGTATAGAGATGGTTTGCGAAGATGCAGAATTGAAGGCAATACTTGATCAAGACTTGTGTCAAACGCAACAAGAATTGGCAGGATCATTAGGAGTGTCACAATAAGTCATTTCAAAATGCCTGAAAATAATGGAAATGATTCAGAAACAAGGAAATTGGATGCCGTACGAGTTGAAACCGAGATATATTGAACGGCGTTTGTTTGCTAGTGAATAGCTGCTTGCAAGGTAAAGATGGAATAGATTTCTGCATCGCATTATGACTGGGGACTAAAAATGGATTCATTACGATAATCCCAAGCGCATGAAAATATGGGGATATCCCGGCCATGCTTCCAAGTCGACGGCCAAACCGACTATTCGCGGTTTCAAGGTGATGCTCAGTATTTTTTGGCACCAGCTCAGCGTAGTGTAATATGAGTTGTTAAAACCTACTGAAAAAATCACAGGCGATCGTTATCGAACGCAATCAATGCATTTGAGCCGAGCATTGAAACACAAACTGCCGCTATACAACGAGAGATATGATAAAGTGATTTTTCAACATGATAATGCTCGACCCCTTGTTGTGAATGTGGTCAAGACATACTTGGAAATGTTGAAATGGGAAGTACTACCCCACCCGCCGTATTCTCCAGACGTTACTCGCTCGAACTACCACTTGTTTCGAACAATGGCACATGGCTTGGCTGACCAACACTTCCGGTCTTATGAAGAAGTAAAAAATTGGATCGATTCGTGGATCGCTTCAAAAGATGACCAATTTTTTCAACGCGGGATTCGTACGCTGCCCGAAAGATGGAAGAAAGTAATGGCCAGCGATGGACAATAGTTTGATTCATGAATGTATTGTAAGTTCATTACAATAAAGCTTCGAATTTTGGAAAAAAACGTCAGAAGCAAAGTTGTACGCCTCTGTAGTTTGAAAATTTCAAATCTCTAGGGCCTTCGTTCAGAAGTAATCGATCGGTTCTAAGAACGAACCCTCAATATGGAAACAAACGCCCTCAAGCTATTAATATCACATCTCTTAGGCATGCAGGATATTCGAATTCATTGTTTAACGTCGTTAAAACAATTAAACAACCACAATTCAAAAACAAGAGCTCAACCCAGCCGTGTTTTCACACATAGCCACAAAATGACTTTTTAATTTTTTTTATTTCCTCCGGCACTGCTCCACAACTGGAACAATAGAGAGGGTAAACTGACCCGTGGCGCCGACGGAAGTAACCGAATATTTTCGAAACTTTACTATCCGCAATATGAATCCCGAAACTAATCGAAAGAAACGCCCATTCCGTTGAAACAAAACACCGATTTTTACGATGTCGCTAAACAGGAGGCAGAAAAAATTGCAGGGCCTGTTTTAATAATCCGTTTGGCGATAAACAGAGAGGAGAAGTATTTATAAATATCCGAGGTTTTCTATGGAAAACGTGTGATTCGTCAAGAATACAGGATGGATGATGTACCATAAGGGTAGATGATGTTTTCTTCAATAATAATTTTTGTGATCCAAAAACTGTATTTCGTTTTTTAAGCAGTTAGATTACTCAAAAAATTCACTTACATCAATGTTTTCTTTTATTTCACCAAAGTGTATTTGGATTGAGAACTTTATCAAGATCAACAAAGAACGCCAAAAGTACTTACTTCCTCTAGCTGTTCACATTTTTATCTTTGCATCAGTTCAAAAAAGAAGCATATTGCTTTTCGCACCTTTCTTTAGATTTTTTAGGCAATATATCTACAGCTGCTTTCAGAATATCTTCTGGTTGCTCCTCGGCATATAAATATTTATAATTTTCCCCCACTAGTGCGGGAAAGTAACACTTTCCAAAAAGAAAATAATATGGGAAAGTATTTATTGAGGAATGGTTGTGGGTTGTAGAAAAAATAATTTACACATTTGCCATTTTAACCATTTTAAATTGGATCATTGGTTATTGAAAAACCTTATACCTTCAACACAGTAAAGCACATCATAGTTGAACATTCAGTCGATTGAAAATGTGTCGAATTGAGCAGTTTTTATAAAGACAATGAAGCAATTTATGTATTGATACTTGTTAGTTGGGGATGTGGACCAATTCAGAAATAAATGCTAACTTTTCTTGAATTCAGATTCCTATATTTTGTCTACAATATCATCAAAAATCGGGAGTCAATTATGCAAGACAAATTATGTCAGCAGTTAATTCTACCAGACGCTCCAAATTTCATGAGAAAATAGCGTAAGCCTACTTTCAGTAGTTGCTTCTAGTTTTAAATCTATGCTGAATGCAAAATTGTACTGAAATTGAATAGAGATAGTTTTGCTCATGCTTTAGTAGCATTGGAATTTAGTTTTTATAAACTTTCTTATATTGTCAGGTAAACTGAAAAAACATTATCTAATCAATATGAACCATAGAGTAATAAACATAGACAGAGGGAGTATACACAATTTTTACATGTCCCCAACATGGTTAGATTATGTTGTCGGATTGTGAATTTGTGATATATTTTCAAATCCATAATTTCACTATTTCGTTATGAATGTATATTATATTGATTGGAATATATTTATTTGAGTGATTCCTGATCAAATATGCAAATTTGAATATTTGGAATGCGATATTTTTCCTAATTGTCGAATTTATAATATGCAGAATATTTATTATTTTCTGTATCTACCTGCTGACATCCAAGGTTTGGCAACTTTTCCTCTCCTAGTGTCATCGGTGGTTTCACGTCGTTTGGCGCAATTGAAGTTTGTTTTCTGAATTTCTGATATATTTAGGTATTTATTTCAATATATTTTGAGTTAATATGAAACGTTGATTCACTATAGAACATAAGAAGTGCGTTCTTTGTGGAGATACTCGCGAATTGAGTGAAATATCGTATCACTGATACGTTATCATTTCCGCGCGCTTCATGTCAAATTTGATAGTTCACATTGGGGACAAAATTTGCTTACTGAAAATAACATATGCTCCTTCTATCTATGTTTATTACTCTGAGCTATAAACTAATCAATCAAAATGTCCACCTCTAGAAAAGAAGCCTTTTATCTGTGTGGGGTACCATTCGAAAAACACCGAACGAGTGCGCAAAAGCTTCAACACCTCATGTTAATTCTCCATGCCCAATCTATGAATTGAATACTAAGCCAACCAGCGATTCTCCTAAAGGACCACACAACAGCGACAAATCTACCAAGAATGCCACACAATCAGACACCCTGACCTTCTGTTTTTTTTCAGTCCCGTCCCACAGTCCAATCGAAGTAGCCACCTCATCTTAATTCAATAACAATAAAAATCCATCAAACGCACGTCACTTACCCAATAATTAAGTCGAGGGCAGCCTGTAAATTGCCGATTTAGTATTCAAATCTGCTTTTTCGTATGACAAAAGTACAATCAGAGTTATATACCAGTTTATGTACTGTGTGTATATACGATGACGTATTTGTCTCAGTGTCTATGGCGAGGAGCATCGTTCATTTGGATTCTAGGCCAGACAGACGCATTGTTTTCTATGAATGGTCTCCTCGGTGTAGGATATCAACCAGTTGTTGTGTTTAGTCGAACAATGAGTTATTACAGATCGCCGATAAGTAATACAAAACGGTTTGGATGTTGAATAGAAATTAGCTGGTTGATGAAGCGTGTGTTTTCCACTTGTTATTTCCAGATCTGTTCGTGCTCGGGAAGACTTTAGGGGGATAGATTTGACAGTTGCGTCTGAGATTTCCTGCGATTTACTGAAATATTTAAATGAACTCTCTTTGCCGGAGGAGAATTTAGCGAAGCTATCTCTGAAATGGCTATTGTACAGAGTGGGCAAATAAGCGAGGTAAGCGGCTATATCTCAGGATCCACTCATCGTAGAGACTTGCGGTAGAAATTTTAACACTAAAGTGTACAAGAAAACACACTGGAAATTGTTTTGAAGTTCATACCTCTACCGCTAGGGGGCGTAATAGCTACCGTCAAGTAGAAACATGAATTTTACTCGAAAATGTTTCATATGAAGTTGAAGCAAAAATATCATCACTGTAATCCTTGGAAAATTCTCTATCTTTTTGAATTGTCACTTTCGATTTTACGACATCAAATAAGGATAGGTGAAAGAGAGAAATCTGACTGATTCAAATGCCTGTAACTTCAGATTGGCTACACATTTTTGAGCAAATTAGATCTCGTCTGAAAGATAATATCTTGTTGATTGAGGACCAAATATACTCATGATAAATTTGTTTTTGCTGGTTTCGATAGTGGGCGCTAAGTCAGAAGTTCATTGTTTTGTTCATTTTACTCCGAAATTTCAAATGTAATGATTTTCTTAACAGAAACAGAAATTCCATCAAATTTGCATGAAAGCCTCAATCAACTACTTTGCTGCCTAGTAAAACAAATAACGATATTCCACCTTCCTCAATATTTCAATTGTAAATAACGGTGGTGAAATCTTGACCATTAATTATTAGAATCTTGTAAAGGATGTTTTTTTTAGAGCTATAGAACTTAAAATTGCAATAAAACAACGATGGATTATTCGATTGACATCAATTTTATTTATCTGCAAGATAATCTTGTGGTATTTCATTTTAAATATGATTTCTGGCCACGGCTGGCTCGGATGTAGTCCAATCTGGACGTCCAATTTTCGATGACTTTTTTTTACAGCTTATTCAATTGTAGATATACAGGTGGTCAGATTTCAGTTCAATAACTTTGGCGTCGAATAGAACAACTCTTTTCATGAAAAAAATTCATATAAACATATATCATAACAAGCTTCGTTTTCGAGATATAGAATGTTAAAGTTTGAAAAAATCAGTTTTTTACTTATTACTTTAGTGTTATTACATTCATTGTTTCAATTTTTAGGTATATTGAAGTTTAGATAATGTAATGTTTCGAATTATGCAAGTTTCTCCTGCCAGAATTATCCAGTGGCGTAGATAAAGGGGTGCGATGATCCTTTTCCTATTGAAAATCTGTACTATCGTTATTTTGTCAAATTATACGTTTCTGAAATCAACAGAGCTCCAGTATGAAAAAATGTCTCTTGAATTTTCTCCATAGAATCTACAGCTTTAGAGATAATCGAATACAAAACAGACACTTTCCACAAAAATCTCCAAAAATTAATTTTTCGAATTTTTTTTCATGAAAAAAATTCAGCAGACCTTGTATTTCTAATGAAGCTCTGTTGATTTCAACAATGAAATAATATTTTCGAAAAGAATTTAGTGATGTGAATTTTCAATAGGAAAAAGATCATCGTAGCCCTAAATCTACGCCACTGGATAATTTTGGCAGGACACACTCGCCTAATTCCAAACATTCCATTATCTAGACTTCAATACCTAAAAATTGAAACAATGAATATAATAACACTAGACTTATAAGTGAAAAACTTATAACTTCTTTTTCGAACTTTAACACCCTGTATCTCGAGGAAGAAGCTTGTTAGGATATTTGTTTATATGAACTGTTTTTTATGAAAAAAGTTGTTCTATCCGATGCCAAAGTTATTAAACCAAAATCTGTACCACCATTTCACAACTTTAAATTCATCAGTGTGCAAGTTAATGCTATTATCTTTATTTCTTCCACACAACAACTAGACACGACTTATAACAAATAGACAAACACATCAAGCGAAACGAACAATCAGAAAAACACACACGGAACGAATACGCTAAACGAAAGCTAATTAAAACAAATTAAAAAATTTCATTATACGAGTACATCCGAACCGTTTGTTACAATACAATCTTTCATATTATTATATACACGTCTTGTGTGATAGCGCATCTGTTCCATAGGCGCGTAAAAATATTTCCCGTTCTGGCAAATCTCACCCGTTTGTATAAAATGGTTATTATCATATTTTAATTATTTTCCTGTTGAACGTATCGTTATATTGGACCTGACACATCCGGCAGGTAGAGGCTTGTTAGATGAATTAGATTAATATTTTAATTATGCTAATGGACTTGGGGATGGACCTCTACGTTACTACACGCGATAGGGGTTTGCAAGAATGCAATCTGCTCTTTTTGATGTCGATGTTTGTAGGTGACAGTTTTTATGTTGTGACTGCTGAGATAGGAATCTGAGTGGGCGTAGATCAGGTTAAGCAGTCTACTCAAATATTATCGAAATATGCTCCACAATCCACCAAACGACTTACTCTATTCAAGCACCAAGATTGAACCAATAAGATCCAGACTGAATAAACTATTCAACAGATTCGTTGAATAACTCAGAAAACAAGTCGATGTATCAGCCCAAAATGATAACAACCACAGCTTCTCAAGAAATCACCTAATATACAGACCTCATTTAATATATTTAGAGTTTAACATGATCATCATTTTTTTTATTACCAGCACTGTAAAAATAATGTAGGTATCTGAAAAAACATTAAATAATATCTATCTTCTTTGGACCAGACGGATATAAGTACTTTAATTGAAATGACAGTTATTCTATTTCCACTTTTTTATCACTTAAATAACATTGCTAAACAGTAGCTTCTTCAGATTTTGCAGATTTTGAATAACTGAATTTTTAAAATGAAACTATCCCTTATTTAGGTAAATATGGGGTAGGTGGACGTATTTTTAATAAGGGAGATCCTGTTCATTCCTTCATTAATTGGTCTACACTATCTACTAAATAGTTATTTATAAAACAAGTGCAGATGGCATTGATATTCTTCCACGATTACAAAATTCAAAAACGTGCCACGAAGTGGCGAGTTTTCGAAAGAAAAATTGTTACGAGTCTTCTGTAGGAGTATTATACATTATTTTCAAATTCACTAAATTTTAATTGGAATTAATGGAATACTTCCACAAATATCGTTTAGTGATTTTCACATTGAAAAATGAAAGTTGGTTGGTAGAATAGTGTTGTGTACCACAAATTTGACAGATAATAAATTAATCCGTGACAGGAAAGTTCTGAACATACAGTATTAAATTATAACCATGAAATTTGTGTGAATCTGAGATATTCCCGCACTATTTTTTTCGACAAGGTATGGCAGAATGAACTGATTTGCCACAGAATTAGGGAAAGATATTTAAAAGCGGGTAGTTGTTAACCTAATATTCCAATTTTATTGTATCTATTTATTTCTAATCTAACCTAACCTAATTTTCCAATTTTATTGTATCTATTTATTTCTAGAGCTTTTAGTGAAGGTCAAATCATAACCTTTATTTTCGGTGTGTAGAATTTCAAAATGATGGTTGAACGTATGGCCTAATTTTAATATTGGAATATGTATCTACAATTAGTCTTACTGTGAAGGACTCTTCAATTCAAATTTGAATAGATCTTTCTGATGTTTGACCTCTATATATTGTTACTTTTTGGCAATTCTTACAGGTAAATTAATTTATCATCTTCAGAAGTAGTACATTTGCTGTTTTTTATTAATTCACTGAGATTTGAATTCGCTTTGAAAAAAGTTATTAAATTATATTTATATTTAAGATGAGTGGCAAATTTTGTCAGATTTTGCGTAGAGGTTCATGAATAAACGAACGCTCAAAAGCTCTTATCACCAAGTCAATGTTTGTCTTGAATTTTTGACACTTCATAGTGAATCGTATAGTAGAAAAAAGAATTGCTACTTTTTGTAATATTCTAGCTGTATATACTCTAATATGAAATTGAATTGAAATGAATTGAAAGTGAATAAACTTTATTATTATTATTATTATTCAATTTGTAATTCACTTACTTACATGGGATACCTTTATCAAAAATATTTTCTATTGAATTCTGTAGATACCTACAAGCAGAGAGGTATTAATTGCTTCAAATTTGAATTCCATTCTTATTTTCTCACTTCATCTATTACCCATCTACTAAAGTGTGCAATTTCTGATTTTATCACAACAACATTTTCTTCTAAATGCAATACCGCAAATTTTATTTTCTCACCGATAACGAAATCAAAAGTCACTCAATTCGAAATCAAACATAATCGATGGTAATTATATTTGGACCACATTGCGGTTTGTTTGTCGATTTCTTAGAGCTTTCTACCCATCAAATTACGGTAATGACTATCAGGTTGTAATCATGGGCGCAATTGACACAATGTGTATCAACCGAAATAAACTGCTTAACAAAAATTGAGTATAGTATGGAATTTGTTGTGACAACAAGCCATCGTCTTACAAACTAAGATTACCTGTTATCTGATAAAGAGAGCCATAAAAGAATTATACGGGGTGTTTTCAAATTAGACGTGAAACTTGAAGGAGGTATTAGTATCACTCATTTGATTGAATCGTATTTATTGACAATTGAAAATCAACCAGTGTCCGAGATATTTGTTCTTGTGTTTTTAGAAAAGTTGCTCACATTTCCTCATTTTTCGTCAATTTTATCTACGTTGATTTAAATGGCTGCTCAGTTCAAAATGAAATTGGAGATATTTCTTCGTACACATCACCGAATTTTATGAGGTTTTCACATAATTTCCTCAAACAATAATCTACATGGAAGAAAGTATATATAGTTATTTATTATACTAGGGAAAAAAGTATTAGATTTTAGCTCGAGGTTATGTTGTCTCCCGACGCGGAGCGGAGGGAGACAAAAAACCGAGAGCTAATAGTATATTCTAAAACAAGTTGCAGAATGGGCTCCTATTACAACACGAATGCGAAATTCGAAAACGAGCGACGAAGGAGCGAGTTTTGGAACGCATGAGTGTTGGAATTGCCTTCTGCAACGAGTATTAGACGATATTTTCTCTATTTCAGTCAAGTTTTGCGAAATATTGTCGAAATTCAATGAAAAATTCAGATTATATATCCTAGTGACTTTTGTATTGTATCTTGGCAGTTGGTGTGACTGTTACGAAAATTGACAGATTACGGAATTTGAATATGAATCGTATGTTTCGAATTTAGACATAATTTACAATTACACATTAAATTCGTGAATTATGTCTGACGAAATCGATTGAACACTACCAGAATTATGAGAATTTGCGAATATGTAGCAAATCATTTCTCTATAGGTATCCGCAAATTATATTATATTGACAATTATTGACGTTTGTTGAAATTTGATAGGATTGGAAGTCAGCATAGACAACCACAAAACGAAAAATATATCTGAAAACGATGCTGTAATGAGTTCATTACAGCACTGTTTTTTAGAACTGTAATGAACTCATTACGATACAGAAATAGAGAAAATCTAATATTTTTCCCGTGTATAATACACTATTTTTTTCTGTGACAGGAAAAACGACAATTTAATAGTGAAAGAACATATTATTACAATATATTAAAGTCAGAATTTTTTCGATATGAATTTTGAATTTTTAAACTAGTAAGCTGTAAATAGACCTGCGTTGCTAAGGGAAACTTCAAAGTAATCAAATATCTGTCAATTTAATTTTGTGATTTGTTTCAAAAATTGCGAACTCAGTAATAATTGTTTAGTAGTTATTTTGTTGAATAATATAAAGTTAAAAAATGTCTGATTCCGAGTTTTCTCTGACTCCACTGGAGTTGATAGAAGCAGTGCAAGTTGCGTCACGAAAATTATTACCAGCTAAATCGCGGAAAATTTACGAAACCGCGTATTCAAGATTTATGGAATGGAAAATGAAAAAGACATGCAGTTCTTTCTCGGAGACAGTGTTATTGGCTTATTTTTCGGAATTGGCACAACAACAAAAGCCATCAATAGTGTGGTCGAATTATTATTATTCCTTTATCTATATGTAGATAAATATATATCCGGGAAAAAAGTACTCACTTTTTTCCCGGGGAAAAAAGTAATTTCGTGAAAAGTCATATTTTGTTACCTGTCAACAGAGATAAAATGTCATATTTTTTTCCCGTCAAAGAAAAAAATATTTTTATTTTGCGAATGAAAAATAAATTTCGAATATTTTCGTTTTTCGCAAAAAAAAACTGATGATACCTATCAAAGTTTGACTGATACGCGAAAGCCACGTGGTGGTAATCCCTCTTAATATTTTCCATCTACTTTACCCCTTCCAAACCACCCCAGTTCTTTCCTATAACAACCTTTGTATTTCTCACTGCTGCGAAGCAGCATATTTGGAGTAGCCGACGTGGCAACCCCGCAGAGGGGAGGCAGCACGATAGAGGAAAATTAAAATCGTCCCGAGCGAAGCGTGAAAATCGTCAGAAAAACTTATGAATACGAATTGTGCGTGACTCGTGAACACAAATTCGGCGCTCTGTTTGTAACTGTGAAAAAATGCAGATCGCGCTTTAATTATAGTAATTTTCGGACCGACGATATATTTCTTTATTATTCCAGGGTCGTGGGTTCGACCGGACCGGACTGAGGTATAATAACGGAGGTGGATCGAAGGACTCCTTGGACAGGTGACGTTCAAGTGGTCTGGGAAGAAAGGCGTTAGGTTGGTAGCACTTGGACAAGTGTTAAGAACACCCCAATATTGAAGACTCGAAAACTCGTAAAAAACCGTTTATCAATCCACCAAAACTGGAAATGTTGAGTTGGTTGGCCTGATTCTTCTCTATCTGAAGAGTTGATACTTTAAACATTACCTATCCATCCTTAAAATAGTATTGCTAACCAATATTTCATAACAAATTGCCATTGATTTGGTATATATATTTCATCAACGGCATGACGTCACGGATGGCGAAGCGGGGATGCCACCGTCCACCTATATTCACCTTGGAAATGCTCTCAAAACAGGGCAATTTCTAAAGTTGTATTGCCGACTTTTTGGTATGTTACCGATGTGCTTATTCCAATTGTGCGTATTTAATTCGTTGGTAATAAGAATTGATTTTTGTTTTAATTTCCATAGGCTGTACTCGCCATTTATGTGAAATATTGACTTAAAAAGCATTTTTATGGACCTTCCAGTATTCAATGAAACATTCAGAATAAAATCACAAAATTTCGTTTGTGAGTCATGAAAGGATTGTTCTGACAGTAATAAGACGACAGCTGACGTATCTAACGTAATTACTGAAATAAATGAACTATAACATTTATATCCTCTTATTATTTAAATTCGATTGATAGCAATAATCAGACAATGAGTTATTCATGATAACCTAATTGACCTACATTTCCTCGAACTATATCAAAATAAAGGTGCATACAGTGTAACAAAAATGATTTTCCTTTGGCAGAGGTAGAAATTCGCCAGGAGCCATATCAGGCAAATAAAGTGGTTGCTCCAAAAGAATTATTGTGTTGCAGAAATCGATGAATACCTTTTCCACAAATCTTTTTCAGTGAATTCACCGCATAAATTTCAGATAATATCATTTAGGTATTTACTGTATTAATTCCCGAAACTAATTTTCAACAATACCGTGTTAATAGAAAAATAATTATTGAGATCAGATCACCTTAATATCGATAGAATTTAACGAACTCTTTCTATCCAAGCAAAAACAAGTATTTTGGAGCTCCCGTTACTCAAACAGAGTTCACGATATCTGTAATTTGCAATTTTTTTTTGTCTCAAACGATTTGACACACTGATGATGAATCCGATTCTATCTGTTCACACAATAACTTTTGAACGGAAAGATCTTAGAACTTGAAATTTTCAGAGTATAGGTTCGGATGTTGAATGTCTCAGTTGAGTTCTTTGGTGGGCAAAATCCTGGAAGGGGTTCAGTGAATATGGTCGGCAGAAATTTCTTTTTCTATAATTTCATAATTCTGTATATAGTCTTCATAACGAAACGATATATTTTCCAAGAAGAATATTGGAAACTAAATACTCAATATTAGCATTGTATATCTGTATTTTTTAGACTTATCCTATACACTTTGTGTCAAAGAGGATCAATAAATCATTTCATTTCATTTCATTTCATTTCATTCATTTCATTTCATTATAATAGATCTGATCGGATTTAGATTTTACGTGTAGGTTTCTAGAGAATATCAATTTCAGAAGTAGGTACTTACCATACTAAATTTTAACTGAATATCAACAAAAAAATATCTCACAGACAACAGTGAAAATTTTGACTTCCAATGTAAAATAGCAATTCAAGCTCTAAGTTAAATTTCATGTTGATTGTTCCACAAAGAAGCATAAAAATTCAAGCAGAATATTGGAAAAATTACCCTATAGGTATAACAACGGATTCAACTAAATTGAAATAATCACTCGAATATTCAGGCAAAATTTTTAAACGATCATCTAGATTCTAGATAAACTATTCAAATACAATTACAACCTTTTCACATCTCAAGTATAGAGTTCTGTGGTATCCAAGAGTGCAATAATACATTGAAACCATTCGAATATATATACCTAGTTATTATGAAATAATAAGGAATTCAAAAATTATCCATACAGTAACTAGCTTGTATGATATTCATTTCTTTTGCACTTCTGAGGAGAAGAGCTCTTCATCATAATGATTTTAGTATTTTAATCTTTATTCCCCTCAATATTCCCCCCCTAATACTAAGTCGTCAATAAGACACTAGCTTTTATGATATACATTTCTTTTGCACTTCTTAGGAGAAGAGCCATAATGATTCTAGAATTTAAATACCTATTTATTCCCCTCAATATTTCCCCTCTTATACTAAGTGTACTACTTGTGTACCTTTTTACATCGTCCAATCTATAGTGCATTTTCTATCAGCCCCTCTTATCCCTCCGCGCTCTCCCCTTATCTGGATATTTGAACCAAATATTCTCATTCCCGTTCAACAAACACTAACACATGGCATAATCCCAGGCCGACAAGTTCGAAACGTCAAAACCAGGGCGAAAACAAAAAAGTCCCATCCAAACGCTTTATCATGCCACTTGAGTTTTATGCCGTGTCCATTTAATAAACATATCTAAGCATGTGCACTCGTATCTTTACTGCCTCCAAGACACGTGTGACAATAAGCACCAAATGGCACAGAGGTGTAAAGTGGGTTTTCGTGTAAAAACCGGAGCATCGTTCGTCCAAATCGGAATACAAATGATTCCAACAATCCATTCCGACAAACACCTTGTATCCAATAAATTCAGTTTGTGTTTTTGTTGCACCCAACTGGAATTTGTCTGGATATGCGGAGCCACATAAACAAGACAGTCACGCGTGTAATCCCCCACCACCGTCGAGGAGGCGTACTTCCCCTCTTCGCGAACCGCCCAATCGGCGGTGGGGAGCGAATGGCATAGCCGCGTTCCAGTGTAATCCCAGGATTTTCATGTAGTTCGAGGGTTTATCTTTGGACGCGCCCACTTGCGCGGGTGTGGGGGCAGACTCATTTCCGTCATGTTTCCAACTGGAGTGGTCCTCCAGTTTCTATCTGATCATCCAGCCGCTAAGGTCTTGTGCTGTTTGTTGTTTTAGTTTTGGACGTTGCGCGTTTGATCGTTGATGTGCGTATGGGCTTGGGAACATGGATTTTGTGCTGCGTGTTGTAATGAATGATCCCGTAGTGGTTGTGTGACTGTGTAAATAGTTCTGTTTTTGTACGTTTCGCATAAAAAACTTGTTCTATATGATGGCCGCGTATGCTCAGTTTAGTTACACCTATCCGTCGGCTACTCAGGTAGGAATTGTTCTGGACGTGTTTTGTTGATTGGATTATTGTTTTTCGGTATTTGTGGATTTATTTTGGGGACGAGCATCTGTGATGCGATCATTCGAAGATTTAAAGAGCTTTTTTTTCAAATGTAGTGCAGTAACTATTGTTCAAGGTTACAATGTTGGTATTTCTGGTTTTTGTTAGAATTAGGATCAACTATTCCGACCTCTCTCAGCCTTTAAGTTTTTTTCTATTATTCGTCATATAATTATTGGAATACCGTACATTATGTTAAATATTCTGAAACAAGTTGAGATAAACTTTCCCCTGTCATGATATCTATTGAATTGGATTTTCAAAGTTCTAAGGCCTACATCAGAAAAACATTAACAGTTTTTACAATACAAAGAACGGAAGGCGTTGTTTTTGTTTTTCTTCTTCTAATCCAAGAAAATAATAATTATGAATGTAAGAAGATAATCCCTGTTTTTGAACGTAAAATTCAACTTTGATTCAATTAAATCAAATGTAAAAACACCATAGTATAATTTTCACATTCTACTTTGAAAGTAGACTGTAAGGTCATCTTCCAAATTCAGAAAGAGACTTTGTTCCAAAATCTACCATCAATCAAATATTTTACTATATTCATATTCATCCGACATACCAAATGATCACCTGGTTCATTCTAATTCTATGAAGATAAGGCGAAAAGAGTTTTTTCCGCATTCAACCAACAGTTGTTGAAAAACCTTACTCTAATTTAAAGTTTAACACGATATTGGAAATAAAAAGTAAAAATGGACTAATCTTTCAATTTTTACGATCCAAACTGAAACAAGACTAATTCTCTCCACCAAATGTGGGCTATAACCAGTAATTGTGTCGTTCCTCTTTTTATTAATGAGACAACAGACCTAGCGACAATATAAATCGATCTTAAACAGGAAGTTTATCCGTTAAAAGTCGAAAGTTAACCCGAGTGTGGGTTATTATCAATTTTCGAAATCTCTGTAGCAGGTGACCGTCGGACTACACCTGATGTATTCTGGCCCGTTTTAAGAAGGCTGAAGGTTTTTTTTAACATTATTAATCTACTGACGATCGCCTATTTGGACACTCTCAACCGATGGTGTTTGCATAATTTCTTGTATGGATGACCTTGTGTCTTGCTTCGGTTGACACTCTTTATTTTTTAATTTTATGCGTGCAGATGTTTTTGCGTTTGGATCACTCACCTTTAGCGTTTCTTTATTTGTTCTTATGCACTGTTAACAATGTGGTTGAACCAAAAAGTAGGCTACTGGTGGTAGATGTAGATAACAACCTCGATCTACCGTCTTTATTGTTTAATTTATGTACTTCGACTTTAATTGCGGTTTGTTTTCTATTATAGTTAATAATCTTTTTACGAACTACATTGTATGAAATGTAAGCTTGTGGAAATGATTTGATTTATGGAATTTTATGTTTCCCATGATGATATAATTGAAATTTTATAGCCTATAAAAATGTCGTTAATGTAGAAAACAAAGATATGTACAAGGTTTGGTTTTATAGTCATATTTTGTAGTTGTTTTCATCGACTAGAATATTCTAATCACGGTCATGAATCCAGGATTTTTTTATTTATTCAATTTAATATTATATAGTTTATAGTTTTCCAGATACTTATAGGAATTAATTTAAATTTTAAGTTGAATACTATCTTGTTAATTTGTGAGAACGTTTCGAAATAATGTATTGAATTGTAGTTCAACATTGTCATAGATGTGGGGGGTCAATCAGATCTGTGTTCAAGAATTTCTAATTTTTGCAAACGAAGAAATAGATAGCATAAATCTGTCAATTTTCACCGATGTTGAAACTTGTGGTATACTTGAACGAACAAACATCCATCGTTAACGGTATAACTCGGGATATCTTGTACCGTACTGACTTGAAACTGTTCCTGATTGACAGATAAGAACACAGAAAACATGTTTATTGAGAGCATATCAACGTTGGAGACAACTCACTGTTATTGCAATCTAAACGAAGGTTAATAATAGAGAGTCAACTTGAATAACATGTTTCACACTCGATAATGACTAATTCTATATTATTTTATCGTTCTTTTGTTAAACCCCTTCGCCATTTGATCCGTCAACTTTGAGACTGACAGCTTTATGAGGCGTGACAGATATGTATGTTTGTATGTTTCCGTTTGTTTATAGAATTTTAATCGTTTTCTGGATAAATTTGAAAGTTTATCGATTGATTACTGCATCATTAGCGAAAAAACTTGATTGTGGTAGGTCGTTGTCGAGATGTACTTGTGTGGTCTTGGATTAGTTGGAAAAAAAGGAAAGGTCAAAAGCATCCATGGAATCCTTGATAGATGATTCTTTGAGTAAAGAAATTTGCAATTACAATGTAATGATAGCTGTCTTAGTTCTTGGTATGTACAAGCTTTTATTTGAATAAACGAGAAACACAAATGGATGCTATTTCCATATAAATCGAACAAACATTGGGAATTCAATGACTGTAAAACCATTAGGAGCAGAGTGGTGAAAAAGTTTCCATTTCTAACAGCTATACTACTACACGTTCTCAATAGTGCATGAGTAATTGATGTTTTACGATCATCTATTAATATAATAGTAGATATTGTTTTACCCATTTTGGAAGATAGACTCAACAATTATTAACGAACTATCACCTCAATACCTTGATAGGCTCCTGTAGATATTTTTCTCTTTCCAGAAATCAATTATCACATTGAGTGACCTTTTTAAACCAACAAAAGACATACCTATGTAAAAGAATATTTGCGGATTGTACTGAAGTCACCTCAACACAACGTTGCAAATTTAATACGATATTTTCATTATACTTGCATCATAATTTGAATACCAATAAGTACTGGAAATTAATTTCAGATCACGATAAGCTTTGAAATCTTATTCGACCATTACTATGATTGATCTTGTGGAATGGTTTCGAATCAATATTGTAAATTTAGTGAAAGCGTCTAAATCAATCTTAATACTAGAGAAATGTCAAAAAGTTGTGTTTGTCTTTGTTACTTATGTAACCATTAGAACACGGTATGTTCTAAGCTTTAAATGAATTTCGCACGTTTTTTAGTTCACGGAAGAATATTATGTGATGAAAAATGTTTTTAAATAAATAATGATATATTATTAACTAATTTGTGGTTTTGACATAGTATGTACGATTATGATTTTTCTATAATATGAAATCTATCTTCATGAATATATGATTCAATATTTGTTTGAATTATACAGAATTTGTGCCCCACGTTGGGTGCCAATTGTTATGATTTCTCTATATAATTTGAAATCTATCTTTCTGAATAAAAATTTAATTTTGTTCAAAATATATGATACTATCATTGAGTTATATTACAAATTCTGTATTAATACAATTACACAAGAAACTAAACAAAGAGTGAAATTTCAAAAAACCATAATTGTAACTATCAAAGACAATGTGCATTTTAAGTAGGGACCTCTATACTCAGTGATAGGCACCAATAACGTCAAGTCTCGCGTCAAGTGTAATATCGAGTGTAATCCAAATGCATTAAACGTGACACAAATGACAAAAAAAAAATCATTCCTGAAAGCTTGTTCATCGAAATAAAATCGTCAAAATTTTCATAAACCGAATAATCAGGTATGACGGTTATATAGATGATTTTACATTGATTCTCTGGAGACGCACTTATGCCGGTAGGTCTATTGATAAAAGACGAACACCTGTGTGGTCCACTTTAAAAACCAACAGCGGAAAAACCGTCCAGAGACCGCCAGATTGATTCACTAAGTATATCTGCTCCAGACCGCGTTTTTTTCGACGACACCCTGTAGCCTGTGGTCCGGCCGCGGTCGGTCTTCAGTAAGAGACAGATCAAAGAGAGCTGAGCAAACTACCGCAGACCCGATGGTGTTTGCTCGTCTCTTGTATACGCACGTGAGTCCAATGCCAATTAATAATTACTCTGTCGGATGCACTTTATGTCCCGAGTTTTTGGATTGACGTAGCCGTTGATGGACGGGGCCGCCGGACGAGCGGAGCTTATATCGATTGTGAATTAATCGTCATGCCCGATTTGTCGCCGTAACGATGGATACGAACGCGTAGCGTTAGTATATTGTCGGCCGATAGAGAGTATATGACGTGTTTTCATTGCTGTCGTGGTAAGATCTTGAATTTTAACTTCATTACATTCGAAATTTGTTTTTATATCTCCTAATTTTTATTTTGAGACATCTTAGTACCTATCAACTGTAGAAATATACCCAAGCAATGTTTTTCTTATTTTTATCTATCAGTGGTTGTCTCCAATGTAGACATCTTCCTAAAGTTGGCCACCCTTGCGTTTTGTCAACTATTGACATCTCAGTTGGAGTCGAGGTTGGAGTTTATTCAAGTTATCTGGTGTTAGGTGTTATATTTGTTTATCCGGTGAAGTTTCTGCTGAAGTGGCAGAATAGAAGAGAATTGACTTAACACAATTTTATTATACAATTTAATTCATATCTTTGCTTACATTCCTCGTGGATTCTTCGATAATTATAATAAACGAAAGAGTCAACTGTGGATTACACATACACTGTGATTATCATGTTTATTTTTGCTTGAAATGGATTATTTTATCCCTCAAAATTTCAAAATTTTTATATCCTCACTCGTCATGCGTCCATTTCTTTACCACGTAACAAAAGAAAATTTCATTACATATTTTTTTCAAATTTATTGATCGGTCACATATTTAGATATTAGCGCTGAATAGTATTGAAGTCATATTGGATATTCCATTGCTTTCAACTAATAAATTAGAAATAAAGACGGTTCATACAACAATTTTTTCTTGAAGTAGTATAAAATTCAAAATTGTTATAATTGCAATACCGTATATTATTTTTTATGGCATTTGTATTCAGTAGTTTATGTCATTTATGCATGGAAAAGTACACGCTTCAACATGAATCGGGTCTCAATGTGAATAAAACTCTACATCGAACTTCATGATATAATCGCGTCATAATCTAGTTTTCCAAAATCATGCCAAGGTATACTCAATTCCGCACAAACCTCCTATCTAATCTCACTCGAAAAAATCGTTCAAAATCTCATATCGGTCCGATTCAACACTAGGTACACTCTCGAAATTCACATACGATACAGCGATAACAGCCTCGATTGTACTCTCCTGCCATTGTCACCTCCGTATCTTGTCGTAACCATCCTTTGATCTATGCCGACACCGCTAAATAGCCGTTAATTGGAACACAAATATTTGACGATCTATCCATCCCGAAAAACAACTCAGCTAATGCAATGGTAAACTATAATTAATCTCGTTATCTAGACCGATTTTCCCATAGCGAGAGAAATCGTGTAGTGTGTGTGACGGCAATACGTGGAAATCGTATTGTGGGGAAACGCTATTTCGGTGTGATGTTGCGTTACTTTGGGACAGGGCCTGTGTGAGTCAGTATGATTGATGCTGTATGGAGGAGGAATGTGGGATATTCCCAGGATGAAATCTGGATCAATGGGGTATCGGCTGTGTTGAAAATTTGACGTCAACATATGTTAAGAAATGAAATGATGAATCTATCTATAAGTATATCTTCATATAACAATTTAAAATGGCAACACTGTATTATTTTTTGACATTTCATACGTCATTTGTGTTTAGAAGGTTGTCATTTGATCGTGGAAAGATACTTGCTTCATGGACGTTTAGAAATTGTTAAATTGTTTTATCAGAATCAGTGCTCATTAATGAATACAAGAAGAGATTTAAGAAAAATTCATAGACGATATTATTCAGTTAATTGACTCGCTATGTGCCATTTGCAGTTTTTTCTCTATCTTCCTTTCTTTTCGAGTTATAACCCTTGTTGCTGTAATCTTCATAATTTTTTTTAAATTTCAGCTTCTTTCTGCGAACGCTGGCTCATCCCCAGTGTCCGGAGGAGGTTCCCTGAGTCCCGGAGGTTCTGCAGGACTTCCAGGTACCCTTTCCCCCGGTGGAACCTCCTCCACTGGTCCCACGCAATGCTGCGAGTCCGGCAGACCCCTTATGACAGACCCCGTGACAGGCCAGAGCATGTGCTCCTGCCAGTACGACAGCGCGAGGTTGGCCCTGCAGTATCCCAGAGGTGTCAGCATGTATGGAACCCCTTACCCGTCCACCGACCAAAACCCTTACCCCAGTATAGGGGTCGAATCCTCGGCCTTCTACTCGCCTTTGGTAAGTGGAATTCTCTTTATTTCCGCTTCGCGGTCTCAATGAAGTGAGGTCTAGAAGTCGCACTTAGGGGGGAAGTAAAGGTGAGGATTGCTGACGGGATTTCTAGGAAGATTTATATTCTTGTACGTTTTTGTGGAATTTTCTACAGTTGTTATGCGAAAACTAATGATTTCGAAGATAATAAAACAAAGTCGTTAATGGTATTTATAATCGGCGGATACAATGTTGCAAGGAAAAATGCCAAAGTACTAACTTATCGAATCGCATCGAAAGAACAGTACGTCGATTGTGAGTACGGTCACATTTAGCAACTGGTCGCAAAAACTGTTCACACGACTGTAAAATTTATAGGTCCATCAAGCAACCATTCATTATCATTCCCGATGTGCATTCTGTGAATTATTGGCAGACGAAAACCGTGGACGACGTTGTAAAAACAACTGAATGCCGATACGGTGGAACCTCGTTTGCACCCTTGAAGTCTTCTGGCCGAAATTGTCTTTGGTTTAGCTTTTCACGATGATGAAGATTAAAGAATATTTAGAGCTTTAGTCTTCGTCAATAAAGTACCAGGAATTGATAACGAAAGCCCGGTTGGAAATTGATTTTTGTTGCTGAATTGGCCAAACTTTTTTGTTTGAGGTGAATATTGAAAAAAGTGAGAGTGAGTCAACTTTTAGTTGACGTTTTGGAATGTATACAGGGTGTTCCTAAATTGGAAGTACAACGGAAAATGAGAAATTTCTTGAATTATTTGTTATTGTCATGTTCAGGTCTGACTTCTTCCTTGGTTTATTTATTATCTTTACAGATACATTGTATTATGAAAGATAATTGTAATTTATAATTCTTATTACATGAAGATCTCAATGTACTAGTATTAGGATATGTTGTTCTTTTGTTTCATTAGAACAAAAGTATTTTCTGTAGTCAGTACCCGCACAGTCCAGTTACAAAAATTAATACTTTTTTTACCTAAAAAAAAAACGATATAGGTATTATTCTTCTGCATTGTGCTTTTTTGTTTCAGTACTATATAAAGCAATCATGAAGTTTCACAATGATACCTCCTCGATTAAATCTTCAATATCGCTTAGTTTTAAATTTTTTCCAGCTCATCAAGTATCCACCAGACCCAAAAAAAAAACGAAACGTCGTAAAAATAATAAAACGACCTGCGTTTTCGGATTGGATTCGTTAAAATCAAATATTCACGGTTGCATTCGAAAAGATTCCAACATAAAAAAAACCCATAGATCTCGTCGTTCCACCTCTCTATGGCGATATAAAATATCATAACGAGTTGGCCATTATTTCCCTTGTTTATACAGCCAATCATCTGATCCAGTTTAATCGACAATACTGGTCGTTCAAACACCGCATTCTAACTTTTATCGGTCGTAAGCTAGTTATTGGCTTGGTTAATTCAATATACGAGGGCCATTCTTGTAGGAACCATATTGTTTTCGATCATATATAGGTTAGGTTTGTTTTGCAGAGGTCGCTTTTTTAATTGGCGATAAATCCGCGAGATGGATTGCTTTTATTGGCGAAATAAAGACGGATCTTTACTTGTGGAATGAGATGGAATTTACGTCATTTTGAGGGACAATGAGATGAATTTTCAACTTTTGAGCCTTCATTTCAAAACTGCATATACGATCGAGATGAAAATTTGCATTTGGACGTTGAATGACATTTTGATGATTGCGTAACCAGAACCATAGAAAATTCAAACGGAATATAAAAAAAGTGGTATGCACTAACAAGTCAGGAGTTTTTGAGCGCTCGTTATTCATGCGTCAATTGTGGCCTTTGAGATTAATTACATAACTGTACCTATATCGGGTGTCCCAAGGTGAGTGGCCTATTAGATTATTATGGAAACTATTGATGGTAAAGATTTCAAATTTTGTGAATAGATATTTGGCCATGTAAGGTACATTTTTAAAATAATTTCACATTTCCAGTGTTGCCAGATGTACGACAATTTGGCAACAACTTTGTTATTTTAAATGGGACGTCCGGTATTTCTATTTTTTTTATGATACTCAATAAAATATTAAATCTATTCACTCTTACTTTTCTATCCCTATCTTTAACGGTTTTTGAGTTATTAATTATTTTTCGAAATTTTAGATCAAATTGCCGTATTACGAAAATGACTCTAGTTCGCTCAATATTTGAGATTTGAGTCAGAAATTTTGCAAGTCGTTAGATATTGATCTGATCTGTGTCACTGCTTTTGAATTATGGTTGTCAATAATACAGGACGGACCAAAAAAAATCATCATTTGCCAAGTTACAAAATTGTAAAAAAGTCAATTTTTTCAAATTAGACACCTAGTATATTTTTCAATTTTTGGAATCAGTACAACACACTCTACAATTTTCCTATTCACGTCCCTATACATATCTCAACTGGATTCCGAGTTATATGGCGTATATCTTTCTTGAGCCATTATTTATAGAAAAATCTCGGAACAAAACACCTGTTAGGCAATAATTGTTTATTTTGACATTTATGGATTGAATATATCGATCTATGAACGACATCGAGAAAATAACAATTCAAAAGAAATTAATGCTTATTGAATCAATGTGAAATCTAATAAACGCATATAACTCGGAATCCAGTTGAGATAGGTATAGGGACGTGAATAGGAAAATTGTAGAGTGTGTTGTACTGATTCCAAAAATTGAAAAATATACTAGGTGTCTAATTTGAAAAAATAGACTTTTTTACAATTTTGTAACTTGGCAAATGATGATTTTTTTTGGTCCGTCCTGTATTATTGACAACCATAATTCAAAAGCAGTGACACAGATCAGATCAATATCTAACGACTTGCAAAATTTCTGACTCAAATCTCAAATATTGAGCGAACTAGAGTCATTTTCGTAATACGGCAATTTGATCTAAAATTTCGAAAAATAATTAATAACTCAAAAACCGTTGAAGATAGGGATGGAAAAATAAGAGTGAATAGATTTAATATTTTATGGAGTATCATAAAAAAAATTGAAATACCGGATGTCCCATAAAATAACAAAGTTGTTGCCAAATTGTCGTACATCCGGCAACACTGGAAATGTGAAATTATTTTAAAAATGTACCTTACATGGCCAAATATCTATCCACAAAATTTGAAATCTTTACCATCTATAGTTTCCATAATAATCTAATAGGCCACTCACCTTGGGACACCCGATATAGGTAGATCCAGGGGTGTAATCGATTCATGAATGACGAGGTTACGAAAGCTCCATCATTTTTTCGATATTCTGCTTGAATTTTCTATGGTTCTAATGACGCTATCAATGAGAAATTTTGCCAGAAGTTTGACATGGTTATACTAAATATAGATACAAAATCTTAATTCGATCGGATTTGTAATCACGGAAATATTGAGCACTCGATTTAGCATTTCTTTAACATATTTTCTTCTTGAATTTTTCATGAGACAAAATTTTTCACAGAGAGAAATTTTCATTTCATATCAACACCCAAAATTTCAACTCCGTTGGTTTTGTTTTCACCGAGGTTTTCACAGAAATATTGGATAATTTTTTTCGATATTCTTTTTGAATTTTTGAACATTTTATTGTAATCGAAAATGCGACAAATAACATTTTAAACGGCAATATTTACGAGGCATTTTAACTCCGAACTTAACCGGCACATTTCAGGCTTTTTGATTTTTTCGTTCGAAAGATTATAAAGGGTGTTTTTTTTAGAGCTATAGAACTTTAAATTGCAATAAAACAACGACGGATTATTTGATTGACATTCGATTTCATTTATCCGCAAGATAATCTCGTGGCATTAGATATTGAATATGATTTCTGGCATATGACCGCCACGGCTGGCTCGGATGTAGTCCAATCTGGACGTCCAATTTTCGATGACTTTTTCCAACATTTGTGGCCGTATATCGGCAATAACACGGCGATTGTTGTCTTCCAAATGGTCAAGGGTTTGTGGCTTATCCGCATAGACCAATGACTTTACATAGCCCCACAGAAAGTAGTCTAGCGGTGTTAAATCACAAGATCTTGGACGCCAATTCACAGGTCCAAAACGTGAAATTAGGCGGTCACCAAACGTATCTTTCAATAAATCGATTGTAGCACGAGATGTGTGACATGTTGCGCCGTCTTGTTGGAACCACAGCTCCTGGACATCATGGTTGTTCAGTTAAGGAATGAAAAAGTTAGTAATCATGGCTCTATACCGATCACCACTGACTGTAACATTCTGGCCATCATCGTTTTTAAAGAAAACCAAAGCGCACCAAACAGTCCGTTTTTCTGGATGTAACGGTGTTTCGACATACACTTGAGGATTAGCTTCACTCCAAATGCGGCAATTTTGTTTGTTGACGTAGCCATTCAACCAGAAGTGCGCTTCATCGCTAACCAAAATTCGCTTATGAAAATCGGGAACAACGGTAATCTCATTTTGGACCCATTCGCACTATTTGCAAGCGTTGAATTAGACATTATTCACGAATTTTATGCGTAATTGTAAATTATTTCAAAATTCGAAACGTATGATTCATATCCAAATTCCGTAATCTGTCAATTTTCGTAACAGTCACACCAACTGCCAAGATAAAATACAAAAGCCACTAGGATATAAAATTTAAATTTTTCATTGGATTTCGACAATATTTCACAAAATTTGACTGAAATGGAGAAAAAAAACTCGCTCCTTTGTTGCTCGTTTTCGAATTTCGCATTCGTGTTGGAATAGGAGCCCATTCTGCAACTTGTTTCAGAATATAATCGATTTTTGAGACGAATTCGAAAATTACAGACATTGTGGCGACAAAAATGACGAAAAAACTCTATTTCCTCGAAAACTCAAACCACATATAACCTCATAATTCCAAAGTCATCAATATGTAACCCAATCTGGAACGTTCCAACTTTCCCAAATCTCTCCAACAACCTTCTCCAGCTAATACTCAGGGGCAGAAAGCGTTCCACTAACGATAATAACCAAAAAGGGGGGAAGATAAGCCAGATCGAAATCTTCAGGTATTTAACCAACCACAAGCAAGGGAGGGGCTCATTCCCTTTAATTTCCATTACACCAGGGCTCTCTCTCTCGAGTTAATTCGATTCTCGTTACGGTCTGCGAGCACGTTAAATATGGGAATAGGTCCGTTTTTATATTCTTAATGGAGCGAGCGAGGGTCCAAAGGGTTCCCGGATTCAGACGCGCGAACGTATTTCCTGATCAACTCGACGGTTTTTCAGAATTACCGGTTTTGGCCGAGAGGGGGATGCTGGATTGAATGCATCTTTATGTGTCTAACCCCTTGAAAATCGCTTCGGGCTGGATTAGGCTTTGATGGGTTCGAGTCGATTTTGGATGAAAATAAACACAATAAATTATATAAATCCAATAAAGTACACTCTTAAGATATGTACATGGGCGTACAACTTTGCTTCCGCCGTTTTTTCCCGAAATTCGAGGCGTTAATGTTAAAAAACTGGTTATACATTTATGACTGTCCATCGCTAGCCACTACTTTCTCCCATTTTTCGAACAGCGTACGAATCCCGCCTTAAAAAAACTGGTCATCTTTTGAAGCGATCCACGAATCAATCCAATTTTTTACTTCTTCACACGACCGGAAGTGCAGGTCAGACTTGTTTCTGAATCATTCCCATGACTTTCAGGCGTTTTGAAATGGCTTGTTGCGTCACTCCCAATGACCCTGCCTATTCTTGTTGCGTTTGACACGAGTCTTTATCAGTAATGCCTCCATTCTGCATCTTCGAAAACCTTCTCCCTTCCACCGCCATGCTGGTCTTCGACGTCAAAATCACCGTTCTTGAAGCGTTGAAACCACTCTCGACCCTTTTTTTTCACTAATAGCGGACTGCCCATAGGTATTTGAGAGAATTCGATAAGCCTCAGCCGCAGATTTCTCCATATTAAAGCAGAAAATTAAAACCTCCCGCAAATGACGAGAATTTGGCTCGTAAGCTAACATGTTCAATCGAGAATAACTGTATAATGCAGACACAAATCGACTAATATTTCGATGGCGTTATGTTTACAAATACCTAAGCTTATTGTACGACATCTACGATCTATTTATTTCTACTACCACTTACCTTTTAAGCCATATATTGCAAAACGGCGGATAAAGTTGTACACCTAATAAGAACTCATCTTGAAATAGTTTAATACAATAGAAGCTCTGACGTTTCCGACTATATAGAGAACAATTGAACTGCCAATTTGTAGCGTTTTAACGGATGTCAAATTTGACAAACGAGTTCCTACTTCCTCCCAAAATTCCCTAAATATGAACCAGATATGAATGGACTCGAAGAAAAGCAAATAAGCACTGTTGGAATGTGTATTGTAATGAAGATTGTGTCATCAGACGTCATTATTTTGAAAGATTGAGGTTGTTTCTCAAAACTCACTAATTGACAATTCGTCGTCAGCCGTTCTTTAAAATCAAAGAAGGCGGTGTTGTAAATGAGCACGTAGGTACAGATAAAGCTTTTTGAGAAGAATACCAATTTGCAAGGAGCTTTTCGAGATTGTCGTTTTCGTTTTTATCTTGCATTCTCAAAAATCAACGAGTCACTCAAATTTCTCTTATTATGAGCTAATTCGAAACTCCAGTATCAATTTACACGAAACTGTTCTTCAATTCTTAGCATTTTCTTACATTCAAAAATATAGAAATTTTCCATTTTTCAGTTTATTATAGAATTACTATTGTTTTCGTACTTCTTGCATTTTTGCTGTCATTCATCTCTAAATGGGCATATTTGAAAATTAACGACAAGCAAACACTTCAAAATAACGCCAAGCATCCTTCTTACCTTTTTATTTGATTGATGACAAAAAAAATGGAATAATTTACAATTCTTCAGTTTTTTTCGACATAACTAAATACGCACAGTTATAAATATGCTTTCAATTGAAGATATAAGTGAGGATTATAATTCTGCATCATGCTGTTTGAATATACAGCAGAATATTTTGCTTTCGTTAATATCTGGCATTTTAGACGTTTCAGAAATTAACGACTTGCTTAATCTATGTATGAAAATTACACTAATATACTTTTCATCGAATGTTTTTAATCCAAATATCGAATTGATAGTCGAATTGATCTTCAAAAACGAATTGATAGTAGATAGGAGCATAAATTTGCGTTCGTTGATATCTTGGCAATATCAGAAATTAACGGGATTTCGAACATGAAAATCAAATAAATTTGCAATGTGTTTTATATCGAAATATCTTCAAAATTCTTCGTAATTCCTTCAGGAAACGAATTGATAACCGATAGGAACATTCATTTGCGTTCGTTTATATCTTGGCTCAACCAGAAATTAACGGATTTCTCCATATACGAAAATTACATCAATTTGCCCTTCATCAAATACTTCAGATCGAAATATCTTCATAATTCATCGACCTTCCTTCAAAACCAAATCGATAGCCGATATCAGCGTTAATTCGCGTCCGTTAATATCTCGGCACAATCAGAAATTAACGACCGACTCCCCCCACGTTATAATTACGAGAAATCTGGCCGTAATCGAGCGCGGTTTCGCATTACGGCCACGGCCAATTTTCTGTACGCAATCATCCGATTCCGGATACGAACCCGGCAGTTCTTTTGTTGCCGTCGGCCGCAATTTTCCCGATTGCGTCGCAATTTTCCACCGCGGACGGAAAAATCGGCATCGGGTAATTGCTAAATCGATGCGCAAACGTAATGCCGGCCCCCCATAATTAAACCTGCACCAGGTTGTTAAGGTAATTGCCTTCTGCGAGTACGCGCGCATCCGTACGTCTGAAATTTAATTAGCCATAATTCAAAATGGACGACCGTCTTGTAAATTGCTTATTAAACCAATAGGTCGACCTTCCGCCGAGAGATGGCAGCGCTGTTGTGATGACGTCCTAGGCGATCGGGGCGCAGATAACGGACGGACGGTGAAATTGGAAACCTTGTTCTTTGGGATTTTTCGTGTTTGAGATTGCGAAATCACGTGTCCCGGTGGCAGATACGTTCGAGTATCGGCCAATTATGGTGGTCTGAACGATGCAAGTTTTTTTTTGAAAAGGTTTGTCGTGACCTCGTCGATCGACTTGGTATTCGGAATTTAATAAATCGGATATTGCTGGGAGATGGAGGACTAGATGGTAAATTTCATATTTAGCATTAACATACCAACAACTTTAAGTACTGTGTAAAACTTGTCAGTTATGAAGGGGGGTACAGGGATCAAAATTCTTTTTCTCATTCTTGCACCATTAGGTGCATTCTTACAACATGAGAACGTACAATGAGCATATGCAATTGATTGAGTTGAAGTAAACCAGAATTTCTTGTCAATAAATGTTTGGTTTTGTTATAAAAAAGTCATGGATAACTGGTTTATGTTGTTCATTGCGATCTAGGTCCGTCATTAAAATGCCTACATATTCTATACTACTTCACGATTTCATGAAAACTTTTAAATTTGTTACCGAATAACAAAATAACTTACTGTATAATATAATATGTGAGTAGGGATTCACGGCTTGAAAAAACACTTTTATTAATTAAACTAATTGTATAAAAGAACCGAAAATATCACCTTTTTTGCAATAGAAACATAAATTAAATCACTATAAATCATAAAAAAATGAAAAATAATAAAAAGTTTCTTGATATTGAGAAACCTCCAGGCTTCGTTTGATTTCATCAAAGACATATGAAGCATCCTATAGATTTGTTGTCTAACCTATTGAGGGTTTTTGTAATTGTATAAGAGCAGCTTTGGAAAATTGTCTTTCAACAGCAGCTGAAGAGGCTGGCGTTGACAAAAAATCCTTGGCCATTTTGGTCAAGATTGGAAAGATATTTCTGAAAGTACCAAAATCTACCATAGATTTCATAGAAATGTGAGAAAACTACTAATAAAATCACACTGGCGAATGCTCCAGTTTCTCGGCGTTCGGGGAATCCCCTTATTTAGTCTAAGCGCACACGAGATTGCAGAAATATATGAAGTGCGACGCGTGCATATCAAGTCAAGCAAGGAATAGGTATCCAAAATCAAGTCAAGCCAAGCTCAAGTATGTAATTTTTCACCAGCTTGATTTTCAAGTCAAGTAGTTAGTTGATATGTTAAGCTACTTGGCTTGATGAATTCCTAATATATGTGAATAAAACAGAAGAACTGGGTTTTTTCATGTAGGCAGGTAACTTAAACTGTAAAAATAAGTAAAAATTAGATTCAACTTGCAAGAAGAAATCCAAAATACGTCTTCAACGTCTTGATTTCATTCTTTTGAAGACCATTTCGATGTAACTCACTGAATTGTAGCAATTTTGTCAAAATTTTGTATGACTTGACATGCTCATGTTCGATGTCTCAATAGACTATTGACTGTAATTTCACATTTTAATCTTTCTTCTAAAAATCTTCAGTTTTTTACCAATAATACAAATGATTCTCTACATTTTAGGATAAATATTTTTCCCCAAAGTCTATTCCATTCAAAAATCTCCTTTTCTACTCAACATATCGCTTCGAACATTTTCACCATCACATCAACCGGTCATTCATTACAATCACCCATATTATCTCTGTAGAAACTTCGAAACGCGAATTTAATAATAGCGTAAGGAACGTCGACAGGATTGAGGTTATAAATCACTCGGGAATCGCGCCGCTAGATGGCACCTCGTATATCCGCAGCGTAGTCAAGTCGGCCGGGGATTTTATCCTCTTCGATTTACATATGTTACGTCGACATCAATTTCGCATAGAAAAATCGAATCCTTGGGTTGATCGTAACCGTTTGTTTTATTGCGATTTCTCATATTGTGGACCCGTACAAACTTTCAATTAGTCTTTTACGAGTCTGGTTGGCATTTAGGATATAGTCGTTTCAGTTTATCGGAGATATTAAGAAAATTGTCGGTATTACCTGGTGAGCTTTGTATGCGTATGGTGTATCTTCGTTTGAAATTTCGTTTTATGTTTAGTGTAATTGGTTGAGATTAAATTCTGGATAGATAGGATCTTTCACATATTGCTAATGGTTATGTGCTGAGAGTTTGAATTTATCTATATTGATTCACTTTAGAATGGAATTACTATACCGGGAGAAATATATTGTACCTATATTGTTGGAAGATGAAATGAACACTTGGTAAGATGCTTCTGAAGTGTTCTATAAGTGGCGAAATTATAATTGAAGTTTGTTGGTTGATTATGTGTTATAACATTAAATAAGAACTTCAATACTGTCTAGAAACGAGTGATGGACAATTTCCAAACCAAAACTAACGCTAGAATTGTGGAATGTTCAAGAATTCACGAATTTGCATAATCTCTATGTCGTCATCAGTGACGTCATGCCATTACTGAAATGAATATAGCTACTTTATTTACGGATATATTCGGCTCGACTGTTTTATCTAGGCCATCTGAATGAACAACTTACCCTCAAAACATCGTTCCATCGTGGTAACATCTGGAATAAAAGATATAGCAGGTCTCAAGGTGTTCTAAAGAACCCTGAACCCTGAATTTTCGTAGCGTGTGCAGAACATTATACCCGTTCAATCTTTCCATCGGATCCAAGTGTGTGTGTGTGCGGTAATTTGAATGCAATGTGCCACTATGCATTTCCAATGCAATTTCTCCAGTTGGACGCATGCAACAATAGAGCTCCTAATATGAAGGCAGCAGACATTGAGCTTAATGTATTCGCATATATAAGCGCATTTTTCATGAATTCATTAAGATTCTTATTATTGAAATGATTGCAGTACACGGAGAAAGGGTTTCGATTGGTGATTCGGATCTGGGAGAGTAGTGGGCGTGGATAGATTTGCGATGTGATAGGTTTTAATGCTTTTTGCTTCGACTTTATCGTTCTGGTTCGGTCTAGTTGAATTATCTTCGACGTGTGGATGTAGGGAATGATTTGAGTAAATGTGAAGCAACTTTTATGACTATTTCACTCATATGGGAATTGTCACACTATCTGACCAATCACAAATCAAAGACATCTAGTATTATCGTGAAAATTATGATTGGACAGTTTGACGAAGTAATTATTAGTTCTTGCAGACGTTTTTGAATATCGTATTTTGCAAGATCCAATTGTGTCCACTTAGTAACAGAAAAAGCAGAAGTGGCGTTTATATAGAAGTGATATTTTGGCTTCAGTTTCAGTGAATATCAATTTCACTCATTCGCAATGTGTCATTCATATGAAGGGTGTTTTTTTTAGATCTGTAGAATTTTAAATTGCAATAAAACAACGATGGATTATTCGATTGACATGAATTTCATTTATCCGCAAGATAATCTTGTGACATTACATTTTAAATATGATTTCTGGCATATGACCGCCGGCTGGCTCGGATGTAGTCCAATCTGGACGTCCAATTTTCGATGACTTTTTCCAACATTTGTGGCCGTATATCGGCAATAACACGGCGAATGTTGTCTTCCAAATGGTCAAGGGTTTGTGGCTTATCCGCATAGACCAATGACTTTACATAGCCCCACAGAAAGTAGTCTAGCGGTGTTAAATCACAAGATCTTGGAGGCCAATTCACAGGTCCAAAACGTGAAATTAGGCGGTCACCAAACGTGTCTTCCAATAAATCGATTGTGGCACGAGCTGTGTGACATGTTGCGCCGTCTTGTTGGAACCACAGCTCCTGGACATCATGGTTGTTCACTTCAGGAATGAAAAAGTTAGTAATCATGGCTCTATACCGATCACTATTGACTGTAACGTTCTGGCCATCATCGTTAATGATTCCACCAGCCCATAAAGCGCACCAAACAGTCAATTTTTCTGGATGTAATGGTGTTTCGACATACACTTGGGGATTAGCTTCACTCCAAATGCGGCAGTTTTGTTTGTTGACGTAGCCATTCAACCAGAAGTGCGCTTCATCCCTAAACAAAATAAAATGGATGTAGTCCGCGATACGTATTCCGCACAGAACCATTATTTTCGAAATAAAATTGCACTATTTGCAAGCTGTCATGTCCAGGCGTAAGTGTATTCATGATGAATTGCCAAACCACACTGAGAATAAATCACTTGACAGCTGTTAAATCGGTCGCCATATTGAACAGTAATGCCCACTTAAAGTTATATACTTCGAAAAAAAACACTCCTTAGAAATTTTAAATTTTCGTTTCTCAAGTTTTGTGAAATGCTATGTTTTATTATGGAGACGTTGGTAAAATCACGTCTTTTGTCTAGTAATGAGACCCACGTCTTGCTAAAATTCAGTGAAACTAATCCAGAAAGCTTAATGGTGCAATAAATTATTGAGATCATAATGTAGCCAAATCCACACTCTATTTAAACTCAAAGTCTTGAAAAACACTCTTAATTATGGATGTTACTCTCCACAAAAGCCTCATTGGTTGGCCGAAGAATTTTTCTAATGAATAGTCATCACCTGCTCTTCCTCTGGAATCAATCGGCAACATTGATGCCTCCAAATTCTCGTCTACCGCAGCCGAAAAAAAAAATGGCTATCAGATTAATAATTGATGGTGCAAACTCGGCGATTTCTTTTCGAATACGTGTAGTGTCGGGAAAAATGCGTTTTCGGCATTCCCGACGGTCGGTGGTGTGACTGCACAGATAGAAGGCTACGCTTCGACCGCGCAGTCTTTTGTTTTTGCCCGCGTTGCCGGTTGGCGATCCGACAACTCTGATTATAATTAGTTACTTCATCTGTTTCGGCTTAGCGACAACTATCCCGACGATTTTGGCCGGGTTGGTGTTCTTTGTTTTTTTTTTTGTTTTATCGAGGCTCGTTGAAATTTGTTTCAAGGCGAGCGGTGGGATAAATGAAGTTTTGGATTTTCTTAATTTTGTTCCTTCAAAGTTGAAAAATGTCGTCTTTTTTGACGTTAGTTCATAATGTAGATCTTTGATTTCAAAGACGACATTTTTTAACGCTCGTTCCCCGAACAGAGTGATATATCATTTCGACATGACGTCTGAACAGAAAATCCTAGAGACGTGAAATTTTCATTGTGGGTTCCGTACTCGAATACCGTGGTTGAGTTCATAAATGAGCAAAATCCGACTAGGGATTCTATGAGCACCTATGGCTGTTTGAAATTTGTGTTCCAGATAATTTCAAAATTGCATTTGAATGTTGAATGACAATTTTCAAGGAATTAAATTGAAATAAAAATTTCAAGCTTCATTCGCAATTTCGAATCGATCGCCCAAACCAGAAAAAAAATACATTTACCAACGAAATCAGATTCATGGTTGCCATTCTTTGATACAATGATCAATTTAATTCGAAAAAAGTAAAAGTATTGTCTTCGATCGGTACGATATGCTGATCATTGTAATAACTAAATATACTATTAGACTCTTCTAAATTTATCAGCTGCGCTGCCATTTTCTTTCAATATCCTCTTAATTGCATCATTCGAAAAAAATAGCATGTTTCATTGAAAAAAACAAACTTTTGTGGCTCGCCTGATGTAATTGTTAAGCATTTAGTCTCACCTCATGAAGCCACAACTTAATTTCTAATATTTTCACTCTATACTGGCCGAAAAGCATATATTTCCGCGTCTGATCATCATACATATCTAATTGTTGAGAGTATGAAAATAACTCAGAGTAATAAAAAAGATAGAGGGAGCATATGTCATTTTCAGTAAGCAAATTTTGTCCCCAACATGAACTATCAAATTTGACATGAAGCGCGCGGAAAAGAAAACATATCAGCGATACGATATTTCACTCAATTCGCGAGTTTCCCCACAAAGAACGCACTTCTATGTCCCATAATGAATCAACGTTTCATATCGACTCAAAATATATTGAGATGAGTACCTAAAAAAGTTTCAGAAAACAAACTTCAAGCGAGCCAAACGACTTGAAACAACGGATGACACTAGGAGAGCAATAGTTGCCAAACCTCAGATTTCAGCAGATAGATGCAGAAAATAATAAATATTCTGCTTCTTATAAATTCGACAATTAGGAAAAATATCGGATTCCAAATATTCAAACTGGCATATTTAATCGGGAATCACTCAAATAAATATATTTCATTCAATATAAAATACATTCATAACGATTGTAGTAAAATTGTGAATTTGAAAATATATCACAATCCGACAACGTAATCTAACCATGTTGGGGACATGTAAAAATTGCATATACCCCTTTATCTATTTTTATTACTCTATGGAAAATACTGTGTAAAACATTGATTCTGCAAAAATTATTCATTTCGACATAATCCAGTCCAAGAACTCATCAAGCTGAACACGATCATCCATCCACTTGTCCCAACTGTGTATCTTGTCAAAGCCACCTCAAACACCTACTCCCAAGTTGCAATCCGTGATTGATCCTCCATGAGTGTGATACGCTATCGTCTATCCACAATACGTCTATTATCCGATAAGTTCCCTGTTTGCCCAGAAGAGAAAAGATTGTTTACCCTTCCCGATATCACCTGGAGGGGAGCGCTAAGATAAAAAGAACGCTATCAACGGCAAGATAACTGCCTTCCTTATCGGCCGGATTGAAAACGCTTTGTCGGCATTCTATGGCGTCGAACACTTACATACACACACGAGATTATCTGTTGACAAATTGTGAACGTGTGTGCGTTCATTGTTTCGATCCGTATCGTCGACGTGGTTTTCTAGAGCGAATTAGGTAGATAGCGGTATTTTTACGACTTGCCAAGATGGCGGACCAGTCCTGCCATTTTGTAGCGTAGTACGAAGCGATAAGGTTCACTTCTATCCGAATTCGAATCTTCACAAGTAGACACGTTTTCTCAATTTTGGGTATCCCCAAGGGTGTGTTCTAGGGCCAACAATATTTCCGATTGAAAGGATACCTCTCAATTATTGTGTTTATTCTAGCTTCACATTGTGCCAAGAAGGACTTGAGTATTTGAAAAGCCTTCACTAGCCCTTTTTGAATGTTGCAAGATTACCCAATTGCTCTGAGTACCTACTCTTTACATACCAGGTGGTGCTCATAAATAATTCCCTAAGTATTCAAAATAATGTGTCTCTGGACCAGACCCTTTAAGATTCTTGAGGGGATTGTCATATCTCCTAAGGAGATGATTCTACCAGGAATTTTGAATCATCATTTGTCCCCCTCCAAAAAAAATTGACTGTACCCGCGTTTTCTGGAAAAATCCGACTCTACTGTTCTTATGTGGACCACCCTGTTATCTGTACTCAGCTTGAGTATACTACTTAATCAACCTGTAGATACTGACGTAGAAACACTAATTATTATGGTTCAAAAGCTGTTAATTTTATGGAAATACCATTCCATCGATTCCAGATGTTCTCATGAAAAAAAAAGAAAATTTCCGAAGAATCTTGTCTGTCCCCAATAAATGATGTCTGTTCAGGTTATTGGCCATCAGAGTCTATCGAAAAACGCTTAACAACAGCACTAAAGAAAAACTCATGTCGAGTTTATCAATACCATTAAAACAGTATATTAATTGCCTCTTCTGTTCGATTTAAAACTGATCTACGATATCGGAAACGATTTCTATTGGGAAAATATCGTTTTTAAAAACGTCGATGTCTCCTGATAAGCTCGAATACGCATTTAATGGACAAAAAACAAGCCGCTTGTCAGCGCACATATAAAAAACATGTTTTACAAATTAAGGAACCAGTTTTCGTATGATATTGTACTTTCTTATGATATAGAATGTATTTCAAGCCAATCAACTCGAATGTACTAATGATCTAAGAGACACCGTTACATTTCCTAACGCTGTCTGTGTTATTGGACACCTGGTGAATAATGGTATCGAGTCTTGGTAGAAATTCTTGAGAAAAAAAACGTGCAAGTATTCGACCTACATTGGAAGTGGCAAATTTCTCTGTCCCATCAATGACAAAACGATTTCGTCAATTTTTTTATGGGAAAGTAACGATAAATTTGAAAAATGCAGGAAGCAACAATTGTTTCCGTCACCTTCTGGCTTCCTCAGATTTACCTTAATAATAAAAATTGATTATGTTGATTTCAAATGGATAAACTTGAATAGGATGATCAGTATGAACCATTTACTGTTTCCGTTATCAAAATTTGCGGAAATTGAGGTCTATCAAATTGTATATATGTAGAAATTTCAAGATAAAATTATTTTGCTGTAACAAATTTCTTTTGTAGAAATCTTGATCGATGTTGAAACAACTATTTCGCCAACAATTTCCTGTCAGAATTATACGGGAAATGGTTATTTCTATATCCTTCAACATCGAGATTACTATCCGGTGAGAGAACATACATTAAAATTGATATCTGAGTGTTTTTTCCCACGATATTATTTTTAGAGCATTATATCGAACGTAAATATTCTCATGCAATATTTTCTGTTAAGATATCTTGAATGTCCCCAATAAATGATGTTTCCTCAGGTTATTGGTCATCAGTGTCGACCGAAAACCTCTTAACAACAGTACAAAAAAGAAACTCGTGTCGAATTTATCAGTACCATTAAAATAGTTTATTAATTGCCTCCTCGTCTGTTTTATTCAAAAGTGACCTTAGATGTTGGACACGATTTCTATTGGGAGAATATCAAGCAATATCATTTTTTAGAGCAAAATAGGAACTTGATAACGTGTTAAATATCGGAAATATACTGATTTCTTTATATGAAAATCAGCATTTAAATTTCGCAAATCACGTTTTGGACAATGCAAAATCCAATAACATAACGATAAAAACCTCTCCTTTTCATAAATTTAGACATAAAATGTATTTGCAATCCGCATTGAACTCAGAGCGTGAAATTCAGAAAGCAAAATTCATCATAAAGGAGTTGAATTTACAAAAATTTATTTCTCAAGAACTAAAATTGAATATAATGAATAAAAATGGCTGATACTTGGTTATGAATGACGACAATACAAAAAGTACCGCATAACTCAACTTTGAGTTGATGATCCCTAACAAGGGTGAAACCGGTATATCGCTACTCTCCCTTGATGACTCCTTGGTTTACTTTCGATTATGATTCCTTTGAAATAGCGTGGAAATCTTCCAGATAGATAATTAATGTCGTATGATATTACACAATTGTAAATCGTACTTCTTTTTCTTTTTGTATTTTCGTAAAATTGAATATATACTGACATTCCACCATTCGAAAGGCAAGAACATCGATCGATATTGCACTCAAAGTGTGTCCCGTCAACTTCGACCAAAAAGAAAAAAGTAAACCAGAAGAACTACAATTCCTAACACGGATAGAAACTAAGTGTTCTCTACTACAACTCGAAAAAACCGTCCACTCTGCAAAACCGCTCTTATAAAACTTCTCTCGGCAGCGGCGACAATTTCTGAAGAATGTCATTCTCGAATCTCGAGAAGTGTAACGTCGCTCTTTCGCCAAGTCATATTGATGTTCTTCTTGCTCACGGCTTTTTATCCGACATAAAAGGCGATCTCTGGCGTTGCACTTTACGCTCCGGCAAATAAATATGCCCCGCCGCGGTGAATTCCTAGAAATATGGCAGATATTTACGTCCTCCGCTAGTCAGAGAAAGGAGCGAAAAATTGGTTTATGGAAGGATGTGGATTCGGGGAAGAACGTGAAAGTTTGGCATTTTCTGAGAAAATATTGGTTTTCCAATTATACAATTAAAAGCAACTAAAATTATTCAGTTACACAAAAATTTTTCTTATCGTTTTATTTATGGAAAACAACATCAATCATTTGACCATGATGAATGATAAATTCTTTTCAAATTCCTCTGAGTTCATACTAATCAGCACTGTTATTGATGAAACAATTTAACAATCTATCTTCTTATACAAACGGCATAATATAATATAGATGAAATGGTATAACCTACTGAACACAAATGACAGGAGAATTGTAATAAATAATAATAGCACAACTATAGAGTGTTTTTTTCGAGGTATATAACTTTAAGTTGGCATTACTGTTCAGGCTGTCAAGTGATTTTTTCTCAGTTTGGTTTGGCAATTCATCATGAATAGACTCACGCCTGAACAACGCTTGCAAATAGTGCAATTTCATTTCGAAAATAATGGTTCTGTGCGGAATAAGTATCGCGCACTACGAACATTAGCGACGAAGCGCACTTCAGGTTGAATGGCTACGTCAACAAACAAAACTGCCTCATTTGGAGTGAAGCTTATCCTCAACTGTATGTCGAAACACCGTTACATCCTGAAAAACTGACTGTTTGGTGCGCTTTATGGGCTGGTGGAATCATTGGTCCGTACTTCTTCAAAAACGATGATGGCCAGAACGTTACAGTCAATGGTGATCGGTATAGAGCCATGATTACTAACTTTTTCATTCCTGAATTGAACAACCATGATGTCCAGGAGCTGTGGTTCCAACAAGACGGCGCACTATGTCACACAGCTCATTCCACAATCGATTTATTGAAAGACACGTTTGGTGACCGCCTAATTTCACGTTTTGGATTTGTGAATTGGCCTCCAAGATCTTGTGATTCAACACCGCTAGACTACTTTCTGTGGGGCTATGTAAAGTCATTGGTCTATGCGGATAAGCCACAAACCCTTGACCATTTGGAAGACAACATTCGCCGTGTTATTGCCGATATACGGCCACAAATGTTGGAAAAAGTCATCGAAAATTGGACGTCCAGATTGGACTCCGAGCCAGCCGTGGCGGTCATATGCCAGAAATCATATTTAAAATGTAATGCCACAAGATTATCTCGCGGATAAATAAAATTCATGTCAATCGAATAATCCATCGTTGTTTTATTGCAATTTAAAGTTCTATAGCTCTAAAAAAAACACCCTTATCTAAAGTTGTGTCATTGTAGTATAGTATTTTTCAGGGATTGAATCCATAGGTCTTGCGTTATACCGTATGATTATTTTCACCATTTTCTCGAAAATCTTTAGAGTCTCTTGTTTCGAATATATTCTATGTAGTTAAATTAATAAAGTATCAAGACACAAGCGTTTTATGCTTAAATTTCATTGCAAAATCAACAGAAGTCAATCATCTTGCATCAGACGAATAAGACAGTCTGAATGAGTTTGTTTTGCAACTGAACTGTTATTCAAGTTTAATATCACATCCCAGATACTCATAAATTCATCATTCATCAAAAATTGAATGAGGTAAAAATCAATTAGCGTTTCGCATTTCTGTCCGTTCAAGCAGCGATAAGATCCGCCAATATTTTTTTCGCGCAGCGTCCGTCCAACCGGAAAATATCCGGATACCCGAACCAGTTCTCGGATCCGTCATTTCCCACCGATCCGGCTCGAAGGGGACCATCTGACACCATAAATCCACGACCGGGCGTTATCTAAACCCGATATTTCATTCATTTACGGGCCGGCGAAGGTGTCGAAACCCGAAAATTCCTATGCTAATCGCGGACAGCGCGGACGTCCAAATACTAATGAGAGTCCCAAAAAAGAGCCGGACCGGACCTACAGGTAGACCGGTCGACCGCGCTATTTGTAGATATTCCGTCCATATGGTCTCCCCCAGGGGCCTTATCTGGGCCATCTCCCGATTTTTTGTGGGCGTCGGAGGTGACAACGGATCGAGCTCGACAAAGAAATGGTTTTTCGATGTTCTCTATGTGCCGATCCACTCGGATCCGATCGATTAATGCGGGCATAAATCGGTTTTTATAACGCGCTGACAGCGATGGCCAAATATTCCCGGTGGGATTTTTTTTTGCGAGGTGTATTTCTAGGCTTGTCACCACAAATATGGGCCGGGAGGTTCGCGCAACTCGAGCCTTCATTGTAAAGGGTGTTTCTTTTAGAGCTATAGAACTTTAAATTGCAATAAAACAAAAATGGATTATTCGATTGACATGAATTTTATTTATCCGCAAGATAATCTTGTGGCATTATATTTGACATATGATGGCATATGACCGCCACGGTGTTTCGACATACACTTGAGGATTAGCTTCACTCCAAATGCAGCAGTTTTGTTTGTTGACGTAGCCATTCAACCAGAAGTGCGCTTCATCGCTAAACAAAATAAAATGGATGTGGTGCGCGATACGTATTCCGCACAGAACCATTATTTTCGAAATAAAATTGCACTATTTGCAAGCGTTGTTCAGGCGTGAGTCTATTCATGATGAATTGTCAAACTAAACTGAGAATAAATCACTTGACAGCTGTTAAATCGGTCGCCATCTTGAACAGTAATGCCAACTTAAGGTTATATACCTCGAAGAAAAACACCCGTTACATGTAACAAATAAGAGTGGTGTCGACACTGTGTGGTCTAATAAGTTGATTTCTGTTCTACTGCGGGTTTATGTATCTTTCATTTTAATTCTTGCTCTATGATCTTAAAAGCGTCTCAAGTCTTTTGAAGATTGCTGAGTAACAGAAACAAATCCATCTTTTCATTTTGAGTCTTTCCGTAGCATTAACTTTCATATGGATTATCATCTCCGATCCTGTTTCTGCAACAATTTTGAAATGAAAACATAATACAGGCAATCAATAGCAATCCTGTGTAGGGATTCACGCCTTGTCTTGATTTTCAAGCTACTTGGCTTGAGCTTGACTTGATTATTGAGATTATGTCCGTTCCTCTAATTTTACCTGTGTATATTCTAGGTGTGTATTAAGTCATTTTTTTCATAAAAAAACATAACTATACATGCTATTGCTTAGCAAATAAACCTCTTGAAAAAATCACTATACATTAACACCCACTCAAAAACCACCCTTCGATACTAACTCAGACATCTATGCTCCACACTTATACGAGATCACAGAAATCCAATCTCTTCTTCTACACACAAAAGGACCCCTCCTATTCCCGATTCTCCCTGTCGTTTTCATCAACAAGTACGATATCAACGGCTGGAAAAAAAAACGTTGCGGTATCAATCGCCCCGGCACAATATACGTAATTTGGGGAACATCGACTGGGCGGCCGAGGCATTTTTCGACCGGAGAATCGGGCGAGAGAGACGCTATCCATCTTCCCGGGTTTATCCTTGGGGACCCTATATAGGCCTCTCCTGTCGCCCTTCTTCTTCCCGCAGGAAGATTTACGCCTCTGGAATGAACGCGTAACGGTCGCAGGGGCGTACTGGGGCACTTTCACTTTCGACCATAGAACTTGGGAAAGCGGCGTTGCCATATTTTTCGGTTTTGCGCGTTTTTCTCTGCTCGTTGTTTTTGTAAGTTGATTTGGTGTTGGGTTTTTCATAAATTGCGTTTTGGAATCAATTTCAGTTTATAAATGAGGAACTCCGTAAAATGACGTTTGAAATTGGATACAGACTTTTTACTGGAAATACGGTAATTAGAGAAATGAAAAATACTATTGAGATGATTCATTTTTGCATAAACGGCGCCCCATATGGAAAAAAGCGCCCCATGTGGGAAAAAGCGCCCATGTGAAAAAAGGCATGATAGAGGAATTCAAAAATGATTTTCAATTTAGAATTCATATATCTGAAAATAGAACTTTACGCGTTTACTCGTCAAATAAATGAAAAATAAAATTGAATTTGAAAATTATAAACTTCAACTCTGGATGAACAATGAAAAGGGACTGTTCTATTTCCACTATATCACCAAAATCAGGTTAAATGCAGAATCTTGGACACGAAAATGATATTAAGCAAGCAACTCCTGACGGGGTTCACTGTCCGAATGGGTGAACGCTCCATTTGTCGAATCCTATCAACCAAAATTTCTATGAAATATTCTCCAGTGCCTCCTTCCTCGAAAAAACTCATTCATCACATAAATTCCCAACATTATCAATATTAAAATCACTTCACGAAATCCTCACCCCAAAAAAAATCACCACCCGGGGTAGCATTTCTCACCCTCTCCGGTCCATTTCGGCGTTCTATTAGCCCTCCTGTCACCTCTAGTCCTGCTCCCCCCCTGTCCCGTTTTCTCTCCCCCATCCGGATCACAGACCGGGGGGTGCACGCACTTATATAAAGTGGATTTCGAAATCATATCTATTATATCGTGGCAGGGGTTGCTCCGCCATTTGGGGAAGCCGAAACTGCCGGATAATGCGACTGTTATTAACTCCACGGCATAAAAACGGATATAAATTCGCGACTGTCTTTTCGACGTTCCACGAGACTGGTCCCTTCGATGCGGATAGACGTTTTATCGATCGGAAAAAAGGATTGTTTTCGACGGTATACGACTGTTATGTGACAGGATAAAATAAAAATTTACATTCTCGTTGATTTGGCTTTTTGAATTCCTCTCTCACGCCTTTTTCCACATGGGGCGCCTTTTTCTACATGGAGCGCCTTTTTCCACACGGGGCGACTTTCCCACGTGGGTCGCCTTTTTCACATGGGGCGCCTTTTTCCATATGGGGCGCCGTTTATGCAACAAATGAATCATCTCAATAGTATTTTTCATTTATCTGATACATTATCTAGTAAGACGCTAGCATGAGGGATTTTTGAATTGAACTAGGAATTCAAACAAGATTTTTAGTCCAAAATCTCAATGGCGTACTATTTTTGCGAATTGAAAATATCTTCTACTCGAATTTAGTTAATTAATATTACTGAATAATCTTAACATAATTGAAGACTATTTTCGTGAGATATTCATTAGTTGCAGCCCATAACAGATATCCAGTAAATTATATCTACCACATATCTGGTGGATACCAAACACTGTATGTACTTATTTTCTCATCGTATTATATACCACGCGAGTTTATAACGTCTATATCTACTCATTCGACATTGACAATTAATTCATAGCATAAAGAACCTTACCTTGTAATTCAAAAACGAGTAATTAGATCCCTACGGTCATAAACCATAATCTCTCATCAAATGTCTGTTTCTTGTTGTAATTTTATATCCATGTACTTTACAACGGTTTTACATGGTTTTGCTCCTATTAAAATTGAATGGATCAGGATTTAAATAACTTCATTTCATTTGAGCCATTACATTATGATTAAAAGGTCTGCATTATCTTGGAATTATGATCATACTATGATATTTTAAGATCGATTATGTCGTTTTAAAGTTCAGTATCGAATAACTGATCTATTTGTCTCAAAATGTTGACAAACTTTGAAACTGCCAGAATTTGACATTTCTCAATATAGGTTAGGTAAATCTATGTTCTGAAGTTCATAGAATTGAACTCTACTAAACCAGGGATGTCCAAAACCGGGTATCGACGTGATCGAGCGTATTCAGTTCAAGTTCTCCGCGAAAGAATGTCATTTCGCTTTCGATTGATGCCATCCGAGAAGAAGCCTCCTCTACACGGTGTCGCGTTTCAGGTACACAGGTAGCAATAAAACGAGTCCTGGACAGACAAAACGCGAAATCCCCCCAGTTTTTTATGGATTCCTTCAAGAGCCGCCAGCGGGAGATCGTTTTGCGCGATGACATCGATACCATCGAGTTGCCGATCTCAATTGTCGACACGTTACGCAATTTGGCTCGTAATATGATATTGTTGATTTTGTAGACTGTTTGATTACGATTGCGTGGAATCTGGGGCAGGTATTATCTGGCTGGTTGGTAACGTTAGCGAGGAAAATTGCGGGATTTCAAATTTGACCCATCGGCAAACAGCAAAGTTCGATTGTACATGTTAGCCGTGTTTGAACTAAGTGAACTGACTGCTTGAAGAGTCCCTACAGTTGTAAAGGGTGTTTTTTAAGAGCTATAGAACTTTAAATTGCAATAAAACAACGATGGATTATTCGATTGACATGAATTTTATTTATCCGCAAGATAATCTTGTGGCATTACATTTTAAATATGATTTCTGGCATATGACCGCCACGGCTGGCTCGGATGTAGTCCAATCTAGACGTTCAATTTTCGATGACTTTTTCCAACATTTGTGGCCGTATATCGGCAATAACACGGCGAATGTTGTCTTCCAAATGGTCAAGGGTTTGTGGCTCATCCGCATAGACCAATGACTTTACATAGCCCCACAGAAAGTAGTCTAGCGGTGTTAAATCACAAGATCTTGGAGGCCAATTCACAGGTTCAAAACGTGAATTGAAGAATGCCGTGAAATTAATTTCATTTATTAACACACAGACGTTAAACCATTATTCACGTGTTTATGTCAATACCCTTGATTCAAGACCTGTCATGCTCACTCTATTGATTCAGTCTCAAGACCTACAAACCATTACTACCACCAGTTTCCCATGCAACACCACTTGGAGCCAACTCAACGCCAATAAAAGTCTTAAACTGACACATTCCGAGAACTCCGCAAGATCTATTTTCACCCCAATTATCCCCTAACATCTGCATGTAACAAACTAACGACTCAGCGTAAAAATTCCAACCCGATCTCCATCATCCTGCAACCGTCTCGACGGCGAGATTTACTGCCGCTTTATCGTTCCCATAAACCTGGTAAGTGCCCAATCCGCGGCCGAAACCAGATCGCGACCTATTAAACACGTTATTGGCCGTCTAGCCGACCCGAAAGGGTCTTGTCAGGGGAAATTGGCGGATCCCGACGCTGAAATCGAACATGGCCCCGGCGGTTTTCTTAGTTACGCGCCGTGGCATTTACACGAAACTGACGTGTTGTTGGGTAAATGAGCGAGCAGCGGACCGTGCACCAGACGGCGTCACAGAATGATCGTGGTATTCTATGGCCACAAGTTGGACTGATTAATCTGGTGACGCGCTGTTCCGACCAGTGGATTTTTCGAATTTTTTTTATGGCGTTGTTAAGGGGTTAACTTGCAGCGTGGTCTCAAGGTCTATTGTGTGCATATCAGAGCTGTTCCCCACCACTGCATTATCCAAAATTTGCATCAGACTGACCAGTGAATTTTTCGAATTTTGTTATGGTGTTGTTAGGAGGTGAACTTGCATCGTGATCTTAAGGTTTATTGTGCACCCATCGGTGCTGTACTCACCACTACATCATCCATTTCCAGAGTACTGAAGGACTCCAGTATCTGGAGTAGGTTCAAGAAGGTTGCATCCTCACTTCTACGAGTTTCTTGTCGATATCACTCTGTAAACAGGTGTTTCTTCTTCTTCACTAGGGATTCATCAAGCCAAGTAGCTTGACATTTAAACCAACTACTTGACTTGGAAATCAAGGTAGTGAAAAATTATATACTTAAGCTTGACTTGACTTGATATTAGATAGTTATTGCTTGACTTAATATCAAGCGACTTGATATTGCTTGAGCTTGATATTCACGCGTCGCACAGCAGATATTTCTGCAATCTCGTGTGCGCTTAGACTGAATAAGAGGATTTCTTGAGCGTCGAAAGACTGAAGCATTCGCCATTATGACTTTATTAGTAGTTTTCTCACATTTCTATGAAATCTATTGGTAGATTTTGGTAGTTTCAGAAATATCTTTCTAAACTTTGCCAAAATGGCCAAGGATTTTTATCAACGCCAGCATCTTCACCTCCTGTTGAAAGACAATTTTCCAGAGCTGCTCTTACAGTTACAAAAACCCGCAATAGGTTAAGCGACAAATCTATGAGATGTTTCATGTTTCTTAGATCCTGGATGAAAAATTATGAAATCAAACAGCTGGAGGTTCCTTGATATCAATAAACTTTATTTTTTTTATTATTTTTTATTTTGCATGTATTCAATGTATGTTTCTATTTCAAAAAAGTTGATATATTTTTTTTCAACTTGTTTCATTATCAACAAGTACTCAAGTGATTTAAAAAAAGGAAACATGTCGAAAAGTAAGCAAACAGTACGACATGCTTACCTTTTTGATTGCTCTAAAACGACCTTATTTTTTAGATTAATTCGCTTCGACATTTCGTTTTTTTCAATTCTTAAACTCTTTCTATGTATCTATGCAACTGATTTTGATTCAATTTTGGTTTTTAGATTGTGAAATTAGTTAAAGGTACCTGGAATAACAGAAAAGTGATTGTTTTTTCACGGGTGATTGAATGGAATTGATTTGTCCTTTTAAAATGTATTATGCAGCGAACATGAGGCTTCATGTAATTATGTTTAGTTAGTTACATAAAGTTTAGAGAAAACTACGTTCCTAGATTGGCGTATTCACCATTTTGCAACTGATAAATCGAACAACTTATTCTTTTCTCTCCGCAGGTTTTCCTCCATTAAATTCAATTCATATTTGTTCTGTTGCGTTCTATACAACTTCCATAACTGTTTATATTGAATTGTTCGAAGTTATTATTTGAAATCGCGCAAATCTGTTACACAAGACTAGGTCGTAGCCGTTCTTCGAAACGTCAAAATGTTTCCTCATAAACTCCGATATTTTTATCGGAAAAGGTCAATCTTCAATTCCTCCATTTTCATCACGATGTTCGCCTATATATATACAAAATAACTTTCCTTTCACACCATTTTCTACCTCTTTGGCGACGAACGAATTCCGTGAGACTCTCATACAATTCTCTCTCACCTCGACTTCGCCAACCGCGATACAAATCTCCCATTCCAATTTATTCATCGTTCCGCTTGCCACATCGTGCACTTTTTTCCCGGATCCAACGACATCGACGACGTGCACAACTTGGAACAGCGGCGCATGAATCTTCTTCTCGCCATAGTCCGGGACAGTCGACACCGGAGGAATTCCTCACAGTGCCCGTATTTACATTAATCCCAACTTTCCGCCGGAATCCGAGCAATAAATCCGGCCGCGCGACGTTGCCAAGTCTCGCGAATCGGGGCGCGTGTCGGGCAGTCCCGGAGCGCACGTGACAACGTCTCCGTGCTGGATTTTCTCACGGACGCCATCCCGGATCGATGACGTCGACGCTGGAGGGGTGGGGGTGTCTGGGGAGTCTTGAATTGGGGGTATGAATGGCCGCGAGGAGGCGTTGCGATTGATACGGCTTTTTTCCGGTCCCAAAGGGGGTTTGCGGGGGGTTTAGTTTTATCGTGACTTTTGGGGATTTGTATTTTCAGGAATTGGGCGGTTTGTTAGGCGGTTTCGCGCAGATATTGGCAACACTGGAGATGGTATTCTGGGGAGACTGTACTTAGTTGTGTTAACTAGAGTTATGACACGTAGCACCGTCTTATAGAAATTAAAATTCCTCTGACAGATTGTTGAGGAATGAATGATCAACATTACCACCTCGTTTTAACTCACTATTTTCTTGTGTGTTATTTTTGAGCGCTTGATCTTCGAACGCAAATCACAATTTTCGAATTTTCAACCAGTAATCCGTGCTCAAATTTAACAACAAAACTGCCGCATTTGGAGTGAAGCTAATCCTCAAGTGTAGGTTGAAACACCGTTACATCCAGAAAAACTGACTGTTTGGTGCGCTTTATGGGCTGGTGGAATCATTGGTCCGTACTTCTTCAAAAACGATGATGGCCAGAACGTTACAGTCAATGGTGAACGGTATAGAGCCATGATTTCTAACTTTTTCATTCCTGAATTGAACAACCATGATGTCCAGGAGCTGTGGTTCCAACAAGACGGCGCAACATATCACACAGCTCGTGCCACAATCGATTTATTGAAAGACACGTTTGGTGACCGCCTAATTTCACGTTTTGGACCCGCGAATTGGCCTCCAAGATCTTGTGATTTAACACCGCTAGACTACTTTCTGTGGGGCTATGTAAAGTCATTGGTCTATGCGGATGAGCCACAAACCCTTGACCATTTGGAAGACAACATTCACCGTGTTATTGCCGATATACGGCCACAAATGTTGGAAAAAGTCATCGAAAATTGGACGTCCAGATTGGACTACATCCGAGCCAGCCGTGGCGGTCATATGCCAGAAATCATATTTAAAATGTAATGCCACAAAATTATCTGGCGGATTAATAAAATGCATGTTGATCGAATAATCCATCGTTGTTTTATTGCAATTTAAACTTCTATAGCTCTAAAAAAACACCCTTTACATACATATATGGGAACGAAGACGAGGTTGAAACACACAAGAATTTCAATCTTTGAATCTGTTGCTATAAAATTAACTATGTTTTCGATTTAATATCTCAACAGTTTATTCTGTTTCAGACGAACCCTTACGCCTTGAAAGATACGGGTGCAACAGGTACAGACATGAGCGCTTGGACAAGTGCTGGTCTTCAGCCAACCACAGGTTACTACCCCTACGACCCAGCGTTAGCATATGGGTAAGTTTCAATTTTTTTTAGTCCATATAAGGAATGCATTCTTAAAACCTAAAGATACATATGGTTTGAAATACAAACGTTTTCAAGTGTAAGTCATTTGTCTCATGATGACATTTTGATAATTCAAAATCAAGAATATTCAATCAAAGTTGCCATTGGTATTATACAACTTAGAAGAAAATATGAAGTAGTAGTAAGTAGATAACGTAAGAAACGAAAGACATTGAAATGTTGAAAGTATCTCAAACCGAAACTACTTCTTCGATGACAAATCTGACCCTTTCGATAAGAGGAACAATTACGCCTATAGACTAACAGGTGGCGCTGGGCAAACAATGTAACTCCAAGCTACGCGTCTGTTCTCAACTTTTCGAAACATCGAAATCCTAATTTGCGGTAAAAGTAGATCCTCCTAATGAAGAAAACAAAGCCAAATACCATCGTTTCTCCTTTAATCAAAGATGACGTATTGAAAAGAAAACGGAACCGATTTTATCGACTAATAAACCGTAAATGGTGCATTGCGATGGCAGTGGTTTCCACCTGCGTCGCGGCAACGCCGACGCCGTCGAATCGATACGGCGTCGCCGTCCCTCGCGGCCATTTTGTCTTGGCGACGGGCTGGAGCATCAGGTGTTTGGCGGACTTGAAGAAATTTTAAGGTTACGTTTGAGATTCGTCGTTTTTGCTCTTGGAAGGGATGTGCGTTTGGAGAAGGTTCATGATTAAGTTTGATTAACTATTTTGAAGAAGAATATTTTGAAAGTCACTTGACCAACACAGAGATATATCAGATATAGGTATAGGGTTTTTCTATAGGAATGTAACAATTTGAAATGGGTATATTGGCAACAATGTGTATTATTTTTGACATTTCTTACATCATTTGTGTTCAGTAGGATTTTTCATTCGATCATGGAAAGATACACGCTTCAACAACGTATAAAAATTGTTGAAATGTTTTTCGAAATCTACATGGATTATAATCTATATTATATAAAGCCGTTCGTGTAAGAAGATAGACACTATGTACGCCAAATCATCATAGAAATATGAACGATTCAACAAAGTTCGGAAATTGATGAATTGTAAATAAGTTCTGATTTGTGAGTATTCAGAGAAATTGAAAAAGAATTCATGGACGGCATTATTCAGTCAATCGACCCACTATTCGTCATATTGTAAACAAGTTTGATAGTGAATTTTATTTTCACGATTAGGGGTTCATCAAGCCAAGTAGCTTGACATTTTAACCAACTACTTGACTTGAAAATCGAGCTCGTGAAAAATTACATACTTGAGCTTGGCTTGACTCGATTTTAGATATTTATTGCTTGACTTGTATCAACCTACTTGATATTACTTGATCTTGATATGCACGCGTCGCTCGGCATATATTTCTGCAATCTCGTGCGCGCTTAGACTAAATAAGAGGATTCCTCAAGCACTGAGAGACTGAAACATTCGCTGGTGTTACTTTATTAGTAGATTTCTCACATTTTTATGAAATCAATTATAAGGTTTTGGTAGTTTCAGAAATATCTTGCCTAACTAGGCCAAAATGGCCAAGGATTTTTTATCAACGCCAGCATCTTCAGCTCCTGTTGAAAGACAATTGTCCGAAGCTGCTCTTACAGTTACAAAAAACCGCAATAGGTTAGGTGACAAATCTATAAGATGCCTCATGTGTCTTAGATCCTGGTTGGAAAATGATGAAATCAAACAAAGCCTGGAGGTTTCTCAATACTAAGAAACTTTTTTTTTATTAATTTTTTCATTTTGTTATAATTTATTGTGATTTAATTCATGTTTCTATTTCAAAAAAGTTGATATTTCTGAGCTTGACTTGATATCAAGCCAAGCCGTGAATCCCTAATTCTAGTGACTACACCAAAGGCGTATATCCTGCAGTCTTCAGTGCATGATGCACTCTCACTCCAGATATATCGATACCGCCATTCCACAATGGATGTCCGTCTGTCTGTGTAACGAAACAGAACGCTATCGTCCCACAATCTCTGTTTTTAGCCGGGAACGACGCGAACGCACACATGCAACGTACCGTAGGACATGCTTTCCGACAATCGCAATTCGAATCGGCCAGTCACGAACATCCAACCACCGTCGTTACGTATTGTGTAATGGCTGAAATTACATCGGTTCTTCCCCGGTCTACGGATCCGATGATTACCTTAATTTTTCATTAATTGGATGGGTTTTCTGTCATTCCGGTTATAATTGCGTCCGCAATATTATTGTTCATGTTTTGCGTATGTTCATTGTGTCTTATCTCGTTTTCGCATCTTTATGTTATTATCTGTCTCGATTTTGTTGTGATATGAGTGCTAAAAACAGATGGTTGTTGTATTGTTGAAGGTTATTTTATGTTCTACCACTACCACCTTCTCAGTCAGCATAATCTCTATTGATGTAAAGCCTGTTTTATACATTTCAATTTACTTTTGCTGATGTTTTTCAACATCTTATCTTGAAAAGAACTATTAGATATTTGTGAGAAAATTTTGAGCGTTTGAGCTCGAATTCATACTTTGATTCTATGATCCCGGTGACTTAAATCTATAAACACAACAATTATGTCTCTAGAATGGATGAATCGAATTTCATGATCTTTGATTTGTTGAATAGCAAAATATCTGTCGAAACATCAAAGAAATACAAGAAAATCATGTTAGAATAGGTATTTTATAAAGAAGGTTTTGGTATTTTGCCAATGTTTACGTCAGGTTGACAAATATGTATGTTAAAATATATTGATAGAGGTGGGATTGCAATTGGAGCAGAAAGGTTCTGAATTAATATCATAGTTATAATAATAATGTTTATTTCATGATTAGTCTACATTCAAAACAAAATACAGTCATTTTACAATGTTTTGAAATGAAATTCAGTATGCGTCAGAAATCAATAGTCTGAGAATAAATATGATGTTATTTTGTTAAAACCTGCCAAATTAACAACCAGTTATATCACACTTATATTCGTATATCACATTCATAATTTTCATTGTATCGATATGAAAATAGTAGCAAATGTCAATATCCTTCAGTCCCTAAGAAAATCGTTTTTAAAGAGCGATCACCCCTCCAAATACCGACCCCGTCCAGCATTGCGTGTCTCCAACAAATTCATTTCGAAATTCAAGAGATTTTTGTCTAATCCAATCATTTCGAAACTTAATAACAGAAAACAACAAACCAAAACGTATCGATTTCAACGCTTTATCTAGCATCGGTTCGACACATCGAACTAAACGAGGCTAGGGGTGAAACAAACGACACTATAGCACACCCCCTCGAGGGAGAAGGACGTGGGTAAACTTCGCCCGCTCTGCGGAAGTGTATCAATAAAGTCGGGAAATCGGGGGAAAGTCTATTTTTTCCGTTTTTATCGACTCCGACGGTGGCCGCCTTTCCCTTGTCCATGGAAAAAACCGTGCCGACTAAATGGGGTCGAAACCACTCCGGGCGTAATCAAATCCCGCTCTTCTCGCAGCGGGCTGAGGGCGTCCCGACGCCCCCGTTCTGCGGTCTTCGACGGCTGTCAGACGCCCTCGATATATTAATCTAATTGCCCTTTTTTTACCCGGTTCGACAGACGCTTTGTTTAAGGGACGATTCGGTTCGTTTTTCCGTCTGAACGGGCCTTTATGGCTTTACCTAGGAGTTATAACCCTTAGCACTATCCAGACATTTACTCTTCCAGAAGCTCGACATCCTCAAAATTATGACAAACAGCATAATAACGGGTGTTTTTTTCGAGGTATATTACTTTAAGTTGGCATTACTGTTCAAGATGGCGACCGATTTGACAGCTGTCAAGTGATTTGCTCTCAGTTTGGTTTGGAAATTCATCATGAATAGACTCACGTCTGAACAACGCTTGCAAATAGTGCAATTTCATTTCGAAAATAATGGTTCTGTGCGGAATACGTATCGCTTTCTACGTTCATTTTATTTTGTTTAGCGATGAAGCGCACTTCTGATTGAATGGCTACGTCAACAAACAAAACTGCCGCATTTGGAGTGAAGCTAATCCTCAAGTGTATGTCAAAACACCGTTACATCCAGAAAAACTGACTGTTTGGTGCGCTGGTGGAATCATTGGTCCGTACTTCTTCAAAAACGATTACGGCCAGAACGTTACAGTCAATGGTGATCGGTATAAAGCCATAATCAATAACTTTTTCATTCCTGAATTGAACAACCATAATGTTCAGGAGCTGTGGTTCCAACAAGACGGCGCAACATATCACACAGCTCGTGCCACAATCGATTTATTGAAAGACACGTTTGGTGACCGCCTAATTTCACGTTTTGGACCTGTGAATTGGCCTCCAAGATCTTCTGATTTAACATCGCTAGACTACTTTCTGTGGGGCTATGTAAAGTTATTGGTCTATGCGGATAAGCCACAAACCCTTGACCATTTGGAAGACAACATTCGCTGTGTTATTGCCGATATACAGCTACAAATGTTGGAAAAAGTCATCGAAAATTGGACGTCCAGATTGGACTACATCCGAGCCAGCCGTGGCGGTCATATGCCAGAAATTATATTTGAAATGTAATGCCACTAGATTATATTGCAGATGAATGAAATTCATGTCAATCGAATAATCCATCGTTGTTTTATTGCAATTTAAAGTTCTATAGCTCTAAAAAGAAACACCCTCTATAAGTACAGACCTAAATACGCCGAAAATTTTTCAAGTATTTTGAATCAGATTTCTTGATGATTTGAAAGTTTTTCTATTTCTATTATATCTGCCTAAAAAGCAGAAAACTTCTAGCTTCTTCATCCAATGTTTTTCTCTTCCATTTTTTTTTAAACCTTCCTCTTCTTGTTGCAGCTATGGAGCCGGCTACGACCTTGCAGCTAGAAGAAAAAACGCCACAAGAGAGTCGACAGCCACCCTAAAAGCGTGGCTGAACGAACACAAGAAAAACCCTTACCCCACCAAAGGCGAGAAGATCATGCTTGCCATCATCACCAAAATGACCCTCACCCAGGTATCGACGTGGTTCGCGAACGCTCGAAGAAGACTGAAGAAAGAGAACAAGATGACGTGGGAGCCTAAGAACAAAACGGACGACGATGATGACGCTACTGTCTCAGACTCGGACGACAAGGATAAGGACGATGATGATAGGAGAGAAACGACAGGTAAGACTGCTATTTTTGCTCTATTCTGCATTTAGTGGTCATTGGTTTGGTTATACCTCGCGTCTGCGTATTGGGAGTTAGCTTCTACTAATTTAAAAATGTTGGTGTTTGTATGTTCCCACTTAAATCAGGAACTACTATGATTATCTCCAAAATTCTTTCATCATTGACTAGTAAGATCTTCCGCGAAGGTTATAGGCTGATCTTCATTTCGGTACAAACCCGTTTTCAACTAGATTCACCAAAACATAAACCATGTTACAAAATGGCGAATGCGCCTTTTCATTTTAATCGTATAAATTCGTATGACGTAAATCGAATCAAACCTAAATACTGAAAGTTCCGTTTCTCTTACAGACATTCACGGTAGAATAAAATCGGAAAGAAGCAGGGGCCAAGACGACGATGATTTGCAAGATGACGATAGGAAAGACGACATCTTGGGTACCAACATGCACCACATCATGAGTAACGGTTATGGGATGAAACCTGAAATGAAGACTTCAGACTGCGGAGTACCTTTACCGCCTAGCAAGCCTAAGATATGGTCTTTGGCCGATACGGCGGCTTGCAAAACACCTCCACCACCTCCCCCAGCTCAGCAGTGGTTAGGTAAGTGGTCCAAAAAGTTTTGAGAGGGAATTTTGTGGGGTGAAACAGAGCTGGACTTGGTGCAACAATAAATAAGTTATCGCTTTGCAAAGTACGCGTGAATGGTACTTTTACCAGTACAAGAGTCAAAGACTACTAAATGTTAAATAACGGGTTACTAGTATGTAACTGTAGAGCTTCCAGTATCTTCTTTTTTTGCTTTGATCGCCCATTGTTTTCAATTTAAGATAATGATTATTCCAGTATGGATTACTTGGCATTTTTCTCATTGTGACTAAACTGCAGGTCCCAATTCGTGAATAACAATAATGCCAAATCTAAACCTCTTCTGATACTTCTGATACTGATGAGTATGTGTCTTAATTTCACCCTGCATGTACGATGAGACTGGAACCTGGGTAGCACAAAACAGATTTCTCTAAATTCTCTCAAATTCACACTGATGACACTTATGACACTCAGTCCTTTCAACTGGTCTCACAGAGATCTAGGAGAGTCAGGATAAAAAACATTGCGAAATCCTACAATCTACCACTCCAGTTCTGTTCGGGGGTTGAATGCAAAAACCCTACCCTTTCGTCTCGAGCTCAGTCAGGCAACCACCTTCATTGTTACAGGTAATAACGGTTTCGCTTTACCGAGTTCGAGGTACAGCACAGGAGGATTCTTACCTAGTCATTGTCAACAGGGCTTTCCGGATGTACAGACGGACACGCCGCCACAAACGCCTCCCAATATGACGTTGCCCAGCGTCGCTGGTAACCTGACGCCCAGTCAGGGCGCCACCAGCTGCAACGGCACTTCTTCCAGTGGCGTCGGCGGCGGTTACACGCCGCAGCCAGGGTTCTTGGGGGGTTTCACTAGGATGCAAGGAGCAAACACACGACCCTCGCCGCAGAATGGGCAAGGGATGGCTCAGACGCACCCTGACAACGCCGCCTTCAAACCTTTCTATAAGACGTAAGTATTTATTTTATTCTCGGAGTTCTGTCGGTTCACTGAAAATTATCATTCTGCTTGAGATGTCGAGGAAATAGTCGGAAAAACATGTAGATATAATATCTCTTGCGAACTAGTTCTGAGATCGTTAGTTCTCGATTTAGTTCTAAGATCGTTAGTTCCCCAAATTAGTTCTCAGTTCGTTGTGAGCATAATTTCGTTAGCGAACTAGTTTTGAGTAAGTTAGTTGGCAAATTAGTTCGAAGCTGGGAACTGTCTCCTTCATGAAGTAGTTCTTAGTTCGGTAATTCATAATCCATTTCTCAGTTCGTCTCTTACAAGAAATATCAGTTACTTAACTATCGAAAGAACTGTGCACGAAAAAGTTCTCGCAATTATCTTTCATTCATTCTGATTTGAAGACAATATAACTTTAGACGTTTCATCATACAGTAGAACCTCGATCATCCGGCCTAATGGAGGGGAAACGGTTCCCGGATAATCGAAAAATACGGACAATCGAAATTCCTCAAAATACGCACAACAACTATGAAAATCAGAGAAATGTATGGGGTACAATTATTTATTAAGCAACAAAATCAATAGAATCATAATATCATATAAAAATATACAAATGAAAAACAAATCATTGCATTGGTACCTATAATACATCGAATGTATATATTTTAGTTGAAAAAGTATGTAATTTTTGTCTGTCTTTTTTTATTTTTCATCTTGAGACAAATGTGAGCCCGAATTTTCCTCAAGGGGAGGACATCAATATAATCCGTATCATTTTCCTGCTCTAAATAGTGCATCAGACCATTTGCAAATCTCAACGCGTCTTCGGCAGAAACAGTGTTTCTCTAATTCTGTGGTTATTGCGTTTATTCTTCCACATCTTGTAGAAGAAGATCGTGCGGGAATATATCTGAAACGCACAGTTTTCATGGTTATATTTTATTATTATATGTTGGTACTCAGAACTTTCCGCCACGGCTTTATCTATCGATTCATCAATTTGCCTTGAAGAAATCAGTTCACCCAACCAACATTTTTCAATGCAAAAATCACTAAAAGATATTTATGGAAATATTTCATTAATTTCAATAAAAATGCAATGAATTAGAGAAAATAATGTATAATACTCGTACAGAAGGCTCATTCTACCATGAGTTCAAAATTCAAAAACGAGCCACGAAGTGGCGAGTTTTGGAATGGACGAGTGGTAGAATGAGCCTTCTGTACGAGTATTATACATTATTTTCTCTAATTCATTCAATATCAATGTTTTCTGCACTTGTATTATGAATAACTATTTCCTGCGTGGAAAATTCTTCAACACTTTAATCGTCTGTATCCATACAGTGGTTAGGTTGGGAAAATTTTGATGCGATTTCTGAATCATCCAGTATCTGATAACCGGGTTCATTTAAATCCGAATTTAGCCATTCCTCAACATCATCGACTAAAACATTTTCGAATTATACCAAATTATTACTATGGCGCATGCGTAATGAATTGAATCCCGGATAATCGAGTGGATGTCTGCTCGTGGGAACGGATGAGTGAAAATGTCGACGAGCACGGATTACAGAGTAAAACGGATAATAGGAGAACGGATAATCGAGGTTTTACTGTAGTTCTTTAGAGAAGGAGTGAGATCGAAGTGGCATTGAAAAAACTACGAAATTAATCAGGATGCAACTTAATTCTCGCAGTTCTTCATTCAAATTATCTCAAGTTCTTTCAATTGTATTCTTTTACGGGGTATTCAGTACTGAATCAAATATCGGGTTCATTTCGACGTTCCATCGTAGTTGTTTGAAAGAAAGAGAGAATACGCATCGAAGTGGCAGTCGTGTTTTTCACGCTTCGTATAATTAGATGTAGTTTATCAGTCGGTCGACCGGTTCTAATGCACCTTCATCCGTCACAGCTTACATTCATCTTTATTCTTTGCAGCTCCCAGAATATGAACGGAGGTTTCGTGTCGCCAGTCTAGAAGGCCGATGTTGAGCGTTCTCCGGACGTGTCGAGTGGGAAGGTGCGTATCTTTACAGTTTTTTTCAAATAATTTTATCCTTTTTAATTTTTTTTTTAATTTTTCACGAATTATGGTGGAAATTCAGGCAGTTTCGGATAAAGGTGTTTGATTATTAGAACTTGTCAAGTATTTACCTTCGAAAACCTTACCTTCGAAAACCTTACCTTCGAATAAAAATGATCAAAACAAATTGATCAACTCATTCTTTATAGGGGTCGAACACTGATACAAGGCCATTCCACCTGCATATTATTATATTCGATATGATAACATTCGGAAGGTCTGCCACTTCATCATTCATATGGCGATAAAAAATCAGTACACATAGATATATAGAAACTATTCAAAATGATATTCATAAATAACGTCGTCGAGAATGCAATTTTCAAGAATTTCCAGTTTAACCTTCATTCATGTCAATTTTTGACGTTCGCAACGTCACTTGTCAAAATTTGAGGTTATGCGCCGTAGATCGATGGTGGGCGCACAGAGATGGGTTTTTACGAATGTAAATCAGGCACGTCTAGACTTGGTGCGAATGGCTGTTGGGCGAATGTACATCGAACGAGTGTGACTTTTCTGTACGACCCACGCTCGTTTCCAAAGTACTGAATGAGGAATGCCTGCGTTTGCTATCGCCACCTCGGCGACATTGACAAATGAACCGAGATCCCGAATCGGTGAATGGTGCTTTCGAGAGGCAGGAGCGGCTTGGATAGCTGATCGCTTGATGGTAGTCAAGGATGTTTCTCGACCTAATGAAAACGTCTTTCTTACGATGACGGCATCTTGCAGATTTCAGCGGATCTGACCCAACTTGAGAATCGTTCAGTTGTTTAGTTTTCACGAGAATTTTTTGCGAATATATGAAATTGAATAAAAAAAAATAGACAAGATCGTTATTACGACAATTCGAATATTCTTCGAGAGTCATTTACTTTTGTGAGTACTCTTTCAGTTTTTTACGTTTTAAAATCTCAAAAATTAAATTTTCAAGAGAATGGGTTTGAGATAACTTAAAAATGCAGGAGTCTAAAAATCTAAATAGAATTGAATGAAATCATTCCTCATGTAATCATCAGTCAAGATCTCATGAGTATTAACGGTTCGATATGCCTCTGAAGATCATTGTACAGTTCATTAATCTGGCGTATTACAAATCACTCGGTCATTTGAAATGTAGAATTTATAATTTTCGGATTTTTTGGGAAATATACAAATGACAACATGGAAAAGTTATCTGTCTTTCAAAATTTTAACCTATGTATAGTAAAAAGTGTTAGTACCCCTATAATGGAGGACCTGAGCAATATATCCCAGATGCAGACCAAGAAAATGGATTTTGGTTAATTTTTTACTTTTAGTATGGCTCAAAGAGAAACATTTTTGAATACTCCCTGAGGTGTTCGCAGTTTACGTTTTGGAAAATGTAAAAAGTAAATATCGAATAGAAAAATACTCCGGCTCATTTTCTAGACCTATTCTCAGAAACTATTCCCATGAAATTTGGCATAAAAATCGCTTGTTATACTGCATTGATCCTCCTTGTTAGAGAACACGATCCATGAATTTTGAAGGCAAAAAATCAAGGAAACACATGATCATAAAATTGAGATATTAAATTTCTATCAATAATACTAAATGCAATATTTTTTACTGCAAAGTTCAATTATTCTGTCGAAGTTTTGAATCTTTAAAAATTTTATTTGTATATTTATCTTTGTATCTTTTGTTTTTTCTCGGATAAATTCTTACAGCGAAAGATTGCACAGCATTTGGAAACTGTTCAACAATGGACACATCTTGTCAAAATGTACCAAGAATTGAATTTGTCTCAGACCTCAGTAACTTAAGCTTTCTCAAAATAACAACGAAGTTTTGGAAACAACAATATATACAAACACAGACGGTCTAGTGTGTGGTTATATCAGTTCTTTATGTTAGCTTCATATTGTCTCAAGTGTGGTCCAAATCTTTCAATCTCAACTTATCTCCACCAATTATCGAACAAATAACTCCATTTCCTCTAGCTCCAAAAACCACCTAAACCGTCCCTGCCTCTCACTAACAAGCTTTCGGTGAGCCCGCTTACTCAATCGGATAAACCTGTCTCCATGGCCCGCTGAGAGAGCCCATTGTTTTAAATCAATATACCCTTCACAAACACACACACACACCCTTTTCTATTAGACAACGAGACGAGAGACTTATCGTGAACCTCCATGCCGCCCTCGCACGCCCTACCGTCATTAAATGCTGGCAATTAGGCGTCCGCGCGCGATACCATCGATACCCGAGTACTTCCTGTACTCGAATATCTCTCTCAGCGAGTCCGGCTGACATAATGGCGTTAGCCAAGTCGAGGTTAGGAAGTTTCTTCGATTGGGTTTTGATACGCGGAAGATGCAGGCAGCGTCAACGTGAGATATCGATCTGGTTCGACTCGGTACAGAACCGGTATATTTTTTTCTTGTTTTGGTTCGGTACGATCGGGATTTTATTGAACGTTTTTGAATGAATGGGTGTGAATGGTCCAAGAGGATCTTGTTTGTGCGTTTATGGGTCCATAGATCTTCTTATCTGACGGGAGACGGTTTGTCGATTCGATGGTTTTTTTGTGTTGAGCGTCTTCGGAGCTTGTTTTAAGCATTTTGGAATCGCTGATGAATGAAAATGAGGAAAGGATTGACGTCTGGAGCTTTTGACCCCTTGTTCATATTCGTTTTTATGTCATTTTTTAAGAAATTTCGTATGAACACACCATGAAGACATAGAATTACGTGATATATTTAATGCAATGTCATTTATCACGTTTTTGAAACAATTTTCTCGAGTAAACAAAAAAGCTTGTGAAATTATAGATGCATACGTGATAGGAACGATTTCTTCATTTGATATGACATTTTATTTCATGAAAACAAACATTTTGAATTCAAAGTTGTCTATTTCGGATGTAATCAATATTTTTATTGAATTCTACAAATGCAGGGTGTTCCTAAATTGGAGGTACTGAGGTAAATGAGAGATTCCTTGTATAATTTTCGGAAAAAAGGTCCTATAAATATATGCCCGCAAAAACTTTCGAAATACAGGATGTCCTTTTTTTTATAATGACTATTTTCACCAGTTTCTCGAATCTTAATTTATATTCGCTACAGATTGGCTGAATAAGTACTTACAATTAATTTATTCATCACATCGTACTTAGTGGATCTTTAATATAAATTGGATTTTCCTGAGAATTGTTTGAAATTTTTTTCTCGAAATCGGTAGCAGATACGACAAAAACTACAAGACACCAAAAAGTTTAATACTAGATCAAAATAACCTCTTTCATTTTTTTAAAATATCAGTGGTCCACCAAAAAAAAGTTCTGAAGGGAAGAAGCGGGCACTGTTCCAGAAAAAAATATCACCCTGTAAATTTGCATTCAGAATTAGCACATCACATGATGAAAACTTCAAATTGGAATATCTAAGCCAAATTCAAGTTGAATATTTTCTGAAGTGAAAGTGAAAGTTTTATGAGAAAAAATTGAAACTTCAACACCCTGTACCTATCTCAAAAACAAGGTATTGGCGGGACCACTTTTATAAGATTGTTCTTCTTAAAATTATCTGAGGAATGTGTAATTTTCGTTTGTACCTTCAATCAAGGAACACCCTGAATATGCATCCTTGTATCTTCTTACATATCCTCCCTGTTAAATAAGAAGAAACATTCTAACAACTAAATCCTTTCACCGAAAGATATTTCCCATGTGAAAGCCACATAACTGAATTTTCGGATAACTCACTGGATGGATGAACTGTATATAGACGAATAATTTCAGTGAACTGACTTTGGGATATACTTAGAAGATTTCACAACAAAATTTTCAATATTTCTGAGAATTAAATTAAATACTTCATAATAAACCAATTACTTGAAAAAATATTTAGATTCAATCGAAATTTCTAGTTGAAGAGGATACTCCTGTTGTAACTAAAAAGTATTAAATGAACCGATAAAGATAAAACAGAATGATAACATGAAAAAATATCACCATACGAATAGAGCTATAAAAAAGTTTGTATCTGCGTTATTCTTTCATCACTGCCAAAATGACGGAAAATCTCCTCTTTCACGCATTCATAATTAACTAAATCCCATGCAACATTGCAACCTTTCCGTTGAACTACCACAGCCCCTATTTAGTAAATGGTCTAATTGTGAACCGCTGAAAAAAAATTATGTCGTCAATTTCCCATCATCGGAGCACGTTTCCGATGGAAAAACCAGCCGATTTCCACCGAATCCGTGGAAAAATGAACACGTTTATTTTGAGCATCAAATAGCAAAACCATGTAAACACGCATTCACCACTAATGACACTATTCTTTTTTTTTTCAGGTGAGGAACTCCGATGGTTAAAAAAAAAGCCGAATCCTGCAAAACCGGGCAAAGTGCAACGAAAAGAGTGGTTAGCGAGCTTGGCCGCACGTGGATAATAGAAAAATCTGTTGTATATTCGTGTAAAGGCATTTATTTATATCTGTGATAATGAACAAAGCAAATTGTTTTGCACGCTAATGGCGTATTGGACTTTTTGGGTAAAAAAATTTGTAAACGACGAGTTTACAAACTCGTCTGTATATGTGCAACTTTTCAACGAACCGCAGTCTCATTTTTGACCACCTGCTGCAAACCCAACACTCCCCGAACAGAAGAATATAATATACTGTTATTATAGTTCTCCTCTTCGATATGTTCGGTCCAGTATGGTTGGTCACTTGAGAAATATGACTGTTTTTTGAACTTGAAACTATTTTATTGTTATCGATTTTTCTTTTATTAAATGAATTGTTGTAAATAAAGATACCATATCACAAATTTGTAATAAAATATGTTATTGAAACTAACGTTTTGTTGTCATTTCTAGCCCTAAATTATTGTACAGTATTGTATTTGTAAATAAGTCAGTGTGTATAGAAGGATACAGATACTATTATTATGATTGTCTTAATTGAAATATAAGAAGATTCTAAATGAATGTGTTTTATTTACTATCTGCTGATTTTAATCTTCGATGGATATGAAGATGCAAAATAAAGGGTCCTACAGATCATCCCAAATTCTAGATAAAGTCATAATTTTTTCGTCCTTGAAGTTGAAGCTGAAGAATTATAACAAGCATAATGAAAAATACTTTTTTGGAAAAAATGACATGATTCTATGTTGTGTAGACACGAAACATGATTAGTTAGCACATAATTGAATTGCAGAAAAATCAATGCAGATTTGAAATATAATTCAGTAGAGTTATCATTGGAATCATCTCCAACTTGATTTTAATGGACTAGTTGTATTTATGTTGAATTTTCATTGAAAGAATTCACTGAACTTGTAGCAGTATAAAAAACTTTAAAAACTTGAAAAGCTTTGAAAATAAAAAGACAGAAAGCGCTACAAAATTTGATGAAACGAAATGAGTTTCTTTTCTCAAAATGAGTAGAAAGACCATTCAGTTTTCAAGTCGTTAAAAAATATACAGTCCCTAACAATATTCAAAAAATGAACCTATAGTCCGTCGTACTTTCTCTATTGATGATTTATAGAGCTTCCATTCAACAGGTTTTTCTGTCTCTTTTTTGCCACTAGTTGCCTTTTTATCTTTGTTCAAAAATATCCTTTTGGGCATCTTTTCATATCATATTCTATGGAATTTTCAGTCGATCAGTTCCATTTTCACTATGAATAATTTTGTATTGAATTACATTTTTGGTGAATTGGTCATTCAATGAATAAAAAAAAGGAAAATAGTTCCATCATGATCGTTTTCAATGGAATTATGAAGAGGTGAAGATTCTGTCTGTCTTTGCTATCAAACGGATGAAAAAGACGCAGGAATAATTGATCTAAACTCTACTAGGAACCATGTTCCCCCCAAAAAGAGTCAGGTAATAATTACAATTAGTATAGTACCTTATAAACGAATATTTTTGCAGAAAATAAGCAAGAAAGTTATATTATTCGAGTTGTTCATCCAACAACCGCCGATTGCTTTACAGAAATTTTTGAATTTATTAATCATATGATCGAATTGATCTTAAAAAGCCCAAAAACCCAAAATGCTGTATGAAATACGATTTGTCGTCAGACACAATGATCAATTTAAAAAAAATATATCAAGTTTGGTGTAGGTTAATTCAATTAATTTTAAAATAAAAATTTTTGTCTATTAATTGACATCTTCATAGTTCAGGCCTTCAAGATCAATATAAGAAGATTTATATATTATCACGTGGTGAGGACCTAGCTGAATTGGGTGAACCTACGATGACGTCAATTGAAGCTATGAGCAAGTAGTTATTTGTTATAAGTGAAATTTTCTACAATGAAATATGCTAGTTATTTAGAGAGATTGTTCAATCATTCATTTTCTCTATAGAAAGATCAGTTAAAACTAAGGGCATAACAACATCTAATTCTAACCTCAACTAAATTGCCATTGTATGAATCGAGGTAATCTCCAAAAAGAAATATGTTGAATTAACGTAGGTATGTAGTTAAGGCCGAATTAAAAATCAAGAGGGATTTAGATACGATTTTGTAGAAGTGAATTTCTCAAAAAATTGGCATTCCATTCCAGACCAGACAGTTATTCTCGTTTCTTAACTCAGAATTAAGATTATCTGGATTCTAAACTGAATCATTTCGAACATGCGTACTTGTACCCCTTTTTCCTCAAAATGATCTGATGCCTCTAACACCATTACATGTTGTATAAATTTGCATTTTGTTTACCTCTTGGAATTTTCCTCTTTTGACTTCTAGTTTTTGAGAAATATTCATGAGAATTGAAAATTACCACTCTTTGTGCATCACTGAGAGAATTTTGAAAAATCAGTCAAATAGTCAAAATTAAATTGTAAATTCTCAATAACCGAAACCAAATCCTCATGAGAACCACATCCGTCATAAATCTAACATCCAAGTCCAACCCAACAAATCTCTCAACGCAACGGGCTCCATAACTTTTATCAACCATCATAAGTACCCATCGTAAAGCCTCCATTACACAATTAGACGTGGCAACGGCTGCCATCAAGCCCATAATTCAATCAAAACCGCGTCTTCTCTCCTTGTCTCGATTTTGTCTCGCTAATGTCCACAATAAACGTAACTAAACAGTATAATTCACCTTTATCTCTCTTCTTCCGCGTGAGACTACACAATCTCGGTACCCCTTAGACGCTAATGTTTATTAATGAGACGCGGAGTTATCTGTATAGAGTTTAGAGAGGCTAATGAGGTATCCCTTCATAACTCTGAAATTGACAAGTGATAGTCTTATCTCGGGAGATGTTGTGGAGAGACTCTTATATACCGGCGAGGATGTGATATACGGATGCTGCGTCGGAGGCTGTATATTGCGTGGATTAGTCGGTAGAGTGAAAGCTTGGCTTTGTATACGATGGCATTTTGCTTAGATCTTCGAGTTGTCGTGATTTTGAAATTGGGTTAAGATGAACAGCAAGAGTTGATGTATTTGAAGTGTTGTTGTATAGGGTGTTTTTTTCGAGGTATATAACTTTAAGCTGGCATTACTGTTCAAGATGATGACCGATTTAACAACTGTCAAGTGATTTATTCTCAGTTTGGTTTGGCAATTCATCATGAATAGACTCACGCCTGAACAACGCTTGCAAATAGTGCAATTTTATTACGAAAATAATAGTTCTGTGCGGAATACGTATCGCGCACTACGTCCATTAGCGATAAAGCACACTTCTGGTTAAATAGCTACGTCAACAAACAAAACTGCCGCATTTGGAGTGAAGCTTATCCTCAAGTGTATGTCGAAACACCGTTACATCCAGAAAAAATGACTGTTTGGTGTGCTTTATGGGCTGGTGGAATCCTTGGTCCGTGCTTCTTCAAAAACGATGATGGCCAGAACGTTACAGTCAATGGTGATCGGTATAGAGCCATGATTACTAATTTTTTCATTCCTGAATTGAACAACCATGATGTCCAGGAGCTGTGGTTCCAACAAGACGGCGCAACATGCCACACAGCTCGTGCCACAATCGATTTATTAAAAGACACGTTTGATGACCGCCCAATTTCACGTTTTGGACCTGTGAATTGGCCTACAAGATCTTGTGATTTAACACCGATAGACTACTTTCTGTGGGGCTATGTAAAGTCATTGGTCTATGCGGATAAGCCACAAACCCTTGACCATTTGGAAGACAACATTCGCCGTGTTATTGCCGATATACGGCCACAAATGTTGGAAAAAGTCATGGAAAATTGGATGTCCAGATTGGACTGCATCCGAGCCAGCCGTGGCGGTCATATGCCAGAAATCATATTTGAAATGTAATGCCACAAGATTATCTTGCGGATAAATAAAATTCATGTCAATCGAATAATCCATCGTTGTTTTATAGCAATTTAAAGTTCTATAGCTCTAGAAAAAACACACTTTACTATCATAACTTATGTCGCTTTCGACTGAGAGATTGTCACGAAGGAATTGAAGACTAAAAATCAGGATTTCAAATTGAAAAAAAGTAAAAAACCCTAAAGTATTCCCTTGAAGCTTTGTGAATTTTTTTAATTCTTCTCTTTGATTTGATTCCATTCAATTGAAATTTCAATTGTAAATGTAGAATTACAATTTCAAGCTTAATATAGAATTTCATGTTGATCGCGCCACCAAAGAGCATTTCTTTTGGGTACGGCAGATCTTATTTTATCGGCGGAAGTGCAAAGTCTAATATTTCCTGAAAAATTTGGATTTTTTTCAATTCCTCGTTTTTCTGTACAAATCCTGACATTTTAGAGGCAATACATCTCATCCAATTGAAATTTTGCTTGTTCTTAATAGACCAAAAGACCACATTTATTATTATAGTGTTTTTTTAATGTGTTTTTCAATGAATAAGCGAATAAACTACTACTAGTACCTACAACTCAAATTTATGAAAACTTAAACTTATCATTTCCACTGAATTAACAGCTCTACGGCCTCAACAATACAGTGAATATCTGTTCATTTGTGTGAAATTTGAACCTTTCTACTTCCTTCCTGTACAATAAGCATACCAAACCGAGAAAGTCTCAAAAAATCCAAATTCTTCAAGGCGACACGTTTCGGTCAGAACCCCTGCTGGCAAAACAAGATCTGCCTTACCCACAAGAAGTGGTCCGATGTGCCTCCTAATTTGTATTCGCCCATTATACCCTCACCCTTTCCATTTCGTAACAAATATCTCTTTCTTATAGGTATTAACTAAATTTCGACTCTGTCAGATCTGTTGGTACGGAAATATTGAACATTTTTTTAATATTCTGCTTAGATATTCTATGGTTCTAGTGGCGAGATCAATGTGTAATTTTCTCAGTGAACATATGTCATTTTCAGTAAGCAATTTTTGTTCCCAACACGAACTATCAAATTTGACATGAAGCGCGCGAAAATGAAAACATATCAATGATACGATATTACACTCAATTCAGGAGTTTCTCCACAAAGAACGCACTTATGTCTCATAGTGAATCAAAGTTTCATATTAACTCAAAATATATGGAGATGAATACCTAAATATATCAGAAATTCAGAAAACAAACTTCAAGCGCGCCAAAAGACTTGAAACAACCGATGACACTAGGAGAGCAAAAATTACCAAACCTTGGATTTCAGCAGGTAGATACACAAAATAATAAATATTCTGCTTATTATAAATTCGACAATTAGGAAAAATATCGGATTCCAAATATTCAAATTTGCATATTTAATCGGGAATCACTCAAATAAATATATTTCATTCAATATAATATATATTCATAACGATAAAGTAAAATTGTGGATTTGAAAATATATCACAATCCGACAATGTAATCTAATCATGTTGGGGACATTTAAAATTGCGTATACTCCCTCTATCTATGTTTATTACTCTCTGGTTTAGACTTATTTATAAAATGTCAAACTGACACTAACATGAAGTAGCAAAAAGACGAGATTCATGTTTCCACAATTTTCATCAATTGTATTTCATTATTCGATTACTTTCTTTAAAATTAGAAAAAATCTTGTAGTGTAACAGCTATCATCATACTACTGTCGTACTTTGTTGTTCTGAAGTTGAAATGGAGTGATTTTATTATTGATATTTCAAATTGAATAACATCATAAATTTTCAACATTTCAAAATATTCAAATGCGTTTCAGACAAAATCACGGAACCTCTGGTACTCGAAAAGTCAACCCGAGTCTTCGATCGAATGAATCATCTCCAAACGTAAAATACAGGCTGGGTATGGCGCTCGCTACGTGAAACATCATCTCTACCCAGTCGTTTATATTTTTCCACCGACCCGATTGAGCAATCTTGTCCGTATATTACCAACAAGACAAATGAAAGGAATAAACAACGGTCCGTATGAATATAAATAATGAAGAAACTAAGCCACGACTAGAGAGAGACTCGAAAACATTCCTATCGGAACAATGGCCGATGGGATTATAAGAGTGGTCTCCACGGGCATCCGGTACGGTGCCACAGGCCCAGTGGGAAACTGACTTTAATTTCAATTTATCGAAGCAGGTGGCGATCGAAGAAGACATAAATACGGTGATATTTGTTGGCAAATTTAAAGGGTAGGGTGGTGAATTGGTGAATACAAATTAGGAAGAACAGTTTTTGTGGGTGCGGCAAATCTTATTTTGTCGACGGGGGTGCTAACCCTAACGTATTCCCTTGAAGAAATAGGATTTTTTTAGATTTCTCGGTTTGGTGTGTGAAAATAACTATTTTAGTGACATTAGATCCCATTGAATTGAAATTTCACTTGTGGTCTTATAATAACAACCTTACCTAACCTTAACTAACCCTTGAGTATTTCCTTGCAGATTTGTGATTTTTTTTAATTCCTTGGTTTGGTGTGTGTAAATCGTAATATTGTAGTGACCATATATTCCATATAATTGAAATTACGCTTGTAAAAGTACAATCACAATTTCAAGCTTTATATAGAATTTCATGTTGATCGCGTTAGCAGAACTATAGAAAATTCAAACAGAATATCGAAAAAAAATTGGAAAATACAATGGTGAATACAAATTAGGACTAACATGAAGCATTTTTGGTGCTAAGTCTAACATATTGCCTTAAGAATTTGGATTTTTTTTCCATTCCTATGTTTACTGCATAAATCCATTTGAAATTTTGCTTGTATATTAGAGTAGTTGTATTCCAGGAAAAAATAATGAATTAAAATCAACTGATCAAATAATTGCTCAGAAACATTTCCCTCTTGATCCCTGCAACAATAGAGACGATCATAAAACTCCTCCCTCACATTCGACAAAAACACTGGTGTTATCGAGCTTTCTATGTTGAATATTTGTATTCTCAGCTCTTCTAAAGTTTCCGGCCTCTTATATGCCATATGGATAAATGTAAATGTAATGTTGAGTTATATAACCCTATCGAAAAATAACGAGTGAGGTTAAATCCGGTGGCCGTGTCGGCCAGGGTATAGTACAGCAAATAAACCGTCCAAGAAAAGTTTTTTTTTAAGAATGTTTCTCTCATATTCCTACAAAATTCCATTTGCGAAAATGTCTTCGGTAGGGATTCACGGCTTGGCTCGATTTTCGAACTACTTGGCTTGAGCTTGACTTGATTTGAAGTCAAGTATTTATTCATCAAGCTACTTGCTTTTTAGCATTTATAATGTACCTAGTGTCAAATCAATAAAAAAATGATGAAATGGGAAAGAACCTTGCAAAAATACTTTTATTTATTAAACCTTTTGTATGAAAGAACCGAAAATACCAACTAAATAAAAACTAAATAGAAACATACATTAAATCACCATAAATCATAACAAAATGAAAAATAATAAAAAAATGAAGTTTCTTAAATATTGAGGAACCTCTAGACTTTGTTTGATTTCATAATTTTCCATCCAGGATCTAAGACAAATGAGGCATCTTATAGATTTGTCGCCTAACCTTTTGCGGTTTTTTGCTCGGTTTTTTGTAACTCTAAGAGCAGCTCTGAAAAATTGTCTTTCAACGGGAGCTGGAGATGCTGGCGTTGATAAAAAATCCTTGGCCATTTTGGCCAAGTTTGGAAAGATATTTCTGAAACTAATGAAATATACCAATAGCTTTCATAGAAATGTGATAAAACTACTAATAAAGTCACACTAATGAATGCTTCAGTCTCTCAGCGCCCAAGAAATCCCCTTATTTAGTCTAAGCGCTTACGAGATTGCAGAAATATATGCCGTGCGACGCGTCCATATCAAGCTCAAGTAATATCAAGTAGTTTGATATCAGGTCAAGCAATAAATATCTAAAATCAAGTCAAGTCAAGGAGTCAAGCTCAAGTATGTAATTTTTTACGAGCTTGATATTCAAGTCAAATAGTTGGTTAAAATATCAAGCTACTTGGCTTGATGAATCCCTAGTCTTCGGTAGTTTTCAATTTTTAGGATTCATAGTCATGTTTTGACCAAATTTGTGTAACTGTAGGGAATGCCAATTTCTTAAGAAATTTGAGTGCAGGAAATAGGCTCATTTGCTTCAACAATGCACATACAAATATTAAAATCTTATTGAACAACACTAAGAACTTCGGCCGACTTTTTCTTTTATCTAAAACGCAAATTATCATAAGATGAATCGTTCGAGGATAAATTCACGAACTGAAAAACAATATTCGTATCATCGAATAAAAAATTCTTCAAATTTAAAACAATACAACACAAATATCAATAGATAACACCAAAAGTAATATTTTTCAAAAATGAAATCATTTTACATTGGAAATCGACTTTTTTCTTATTCTTTCACTTAGCTTTCTCCCCAGATACAATTTGTTGGTGACAATTCAAATTCACATAGCAGCCTAACCTAACCAATAACAGAATCTTATTAGTATTTCCAAGCCGTCTTCGACAATGACATATGTCCAAAATTCCCTTCCTTTCACACACACACACACCCTACGGCCCCAACAAGGCCCATAACATATTCAAAATTATATTAAAACATGTGAACCGCGATAGGAATCAGGAACATGGTCGAAATTGATCATTAGTCAACGGCGAAATAAACTTGTCTTTGGAAGGCCGTCGCATATAAAATATAATAAATGCTAAATGACCTAAACAGTAAATTTACAAAAGATAAAGGTAGATACATCTGTAGATAAGCGTGACAGAGGTTATAGTTAGTCAAACAATAAGGTAGTCAGGTCTGGAGATCCATAAATCGGCAGGAAATGGCGGGGTGGACAGTGCTGCCCCCCTGCGGGCAGTGGCGGCGGATACCCCATGTGGCGAGCACTCGTGACTGCCGTTGTGTGCACTCAGGACTATTCCAGGGGTGGACCTGGTATTTTTCTTAGCTATTTTGGTTTATTGTTTCCAATAATGAATCTTTGGATCGGTCCTAGGAGAAAATTCTTCTAACTCACCTGGATTTACCAACACGTACCTTTTGTAGCGTGTAGAATCCAAATATTGACCTTTCATTTGGTGTTCGGAATTTCCTTTTAGAACTATGCGAGTTATTACCATAAAATTACGTAGAAAAATCATTGGTTATTCGGCATTGAACTTTCATGTTCAAGATTATGATACATGATGCAAAAAATTAAGAAATAAAATACAATAAATCACTTCTGATGGTTCCTACGATACTTAGGAATTCAATAACTGCTGAATTTTTTAAAATTTCATTCGATATTTGGGTTAATTTCTCATCGTATGTCCTCTGATAGAAATTAATAATGAACCTTGATGTTAAATTATCAGTGTTTTCATTTTGATTTGTCAGAGACAAAATTTGGTTTCGCATTATTACCTTCTGCATCATTACGTTTCTAATAATTTGTTATAAACCATATTTTTAGTTACTTTAAATTATTATTCCAGGATATGGAATTCACAGTTTTTAGTGCGTTTTATTTGTTTATAAAATTTCATTTCATGAGTTTAGGTGTAAAGAACATGCGAACATAAAAATTAAATGAATTCTTGATAGTTGAAGAAGATTGGGGTCATAATGTTTGATCTCACAGAGAGGGTTTTACAATAAATGGTTTCATTTTAAACAGCCCGCTATCTGGGCAGCTGTCACTTTCGAAGTTGTCATCTTTTGACATTTGACAAGTAAAAATAACGTCATTACTAAAAATGGAACGATACACGCTTAAGCGACGCATTACAAATGTTAAAATTCACTAAGAAAATGGTGAAAATTTTTCAGACACAGTTCGCAAAACTAAAGAACTGTTAGGTCGTCGTGAAGCACGTTCTCTGTAAGCAATATTGAAATATGGATGAATTTGAGTTGTTGGGACAAATTAGTAATGTGAACAATCGAAACTGTGTGCGTCGCTCAAGATCAACTGAGAATATAGCTGCTGTATTCCGTAGTGTTGACGGAAAACCAGGAAAATGGATTGTGCTAACGTGCTATGATTAATAATAATGAAAATATAATAATTTATGATTTTATATGACCGGAATTGGAAGATATTGATGTGGACAACGTTTTTTTTCAACAAAGACGTGTTACACAAGCAACGAAACAATCGCAATTTTGAAAAAACAGTTTCCTGCTGTGTTATTTCCCAAAGACGTGATTAAAATTAGCCACAAAGATCTCGTGATTTAACGCCTTTAGACTTTTTTCTTTGGTCCACGAAACATATAGGATTTATACCAATTTTAGTAAATAGGACTTTTTGTACTATCATTACATGTTTTAAAAATATACCTTAACTCCAACCTAGTCGACATAATAAAAATTGAAAATACCTTGAACTCACGACTAATAGCGCCACCTACCATCAGACAAGAGAACCTACCCAAACTTCGATTCCGATTGAAATATCACCAATAAAGCAAACATCCGATCACACGAAACAAATATACACAAAAGAAAATAAACACGTAATGAAAAACGTGGAAAAAAAAGGCGATCTGTCACACATCTGCCCCGAGCCATAAAAAAAAACCCACCCCTGTCTACCTCCCCTACGTAGAGCAACCCCACAATAAAAAACTGTAAATACACCCCGCGGTTTCACGATCGACAAAACTCTCCCAATTTTCGTTATGTAAATTTCCCAAAACCACTGGATGTCGAAAATTTATAGTGTACGCTTCGCGGCGGTTGGTTCCTGGGGGTGCAAACCCCCGAAATGGGGTGTTGACACGACTTTGTCATCTTTAACACGAAATACTTAATCTTCGCTTTATTTTTCACTCAAAGCACGCTATGATATCGTTTGGAGGACTGTTAAACCACCTCCATGTTTCGTGACCTCGCGAACAAGAGTTATAAATTTGACTTCAGATGATAGGACTGTATTAACATAATGTTTTTTTGTTGGTTATATATTCTATTAAGAATACACTTCAGCTGGCACAAGCATATTCGCTGAAAATCGTAAACTTGGGTTGGGGTTCAAAATTACCATATTTTTATTGTTTGGTCGTTTCTTCATTTTAATTATATACGTTTTTATTTTGCATAGATATCTACACCTTTTCGAATATTTAAACGAACTGAAAACAAAAACTTTGCCAATGGGTGTGATGTTATGCTTCCAAGTCCTTCGATCCTGAAAACTCAGCCCTATTTCATTAACCATTTATGCAAAGAAAACATTTATTTGAATTTGATAAAATATGCTGCAGTGTGGTTGAAACCTGTAATATTTACTCATGTAATTAATTAATCTTTGCAAGATGATATTTTTTCGTAAATATTGATTTTGCAGACACGTATCAATCAGCAAAAATTACTTTTCCTGCCTAGGCAGCAAAGTGATAATTTTCAATGCGAATAAAACATTCGATATTTTCTGACAATCAATATTTTTTGCCACTTCCTTATTTCTGAAAGAATAGGTACTTCTAAGTCGCTATCACTGTCCATAATATAAATATATCCGATATTTTTCGAAAAAAACTGTCGTATATTTCATAAGTTGTCAAACTGTAATTATCATGGACATATACATTTCCATAGCAATCAACCATTCCAACAATTGCGATTTCTATCAAATTTCATTTTAATTTATCACTATAGAAAAAATAAAAAGATTGTGGGAATTGTATTAATTTGCAAATACAATATCGTACTCGTATCATTATGACCAATCGAAGAAAAAAATTATATGTTCAACTCGGCACCAAAGTTGATTGACCGCCTTGGCTGAATTCCTAGCCTCGATATGCTCAGCTATGAACTATCAGCCGCGGCAGTCAATCTACTACTTTGCTGCCTAGTAAAACAAATTACTATTTCCAGATATATTGAAAAAATATAGAAATAGACGAAAAACTAGAGACCAATTTCATTATTATTGTCAATTCCTAAGATCTTAGAACGAGTAATATTTGAAAGAATCACATAATTTCTAGGTAAGCAAAACTATTCTCTCGAATTGTTCACTTGTTTTCAGAATTACTCTTGAATAAGATTAATTCATTGGGCTTAAGGGGTCAAACCAATCAAATGATAAGAACATATTTATTAAACTGTATGCAGCTAGTCGAGGTTGGTAGTGCAAGTTCAACTCGATATTGGTGTACCCCAAGGATCCATATTGGGTCCATTTGTCTTTTTGGAATCCGAATTGGGCAATATTTGCCAATGGCAATACTGGTAAATTTCTGATTGGTTCGCTTATAATTTTCATTGAAGAATACTTTTGACGTATATCAACAGCTTATTTTCACAGTTGTCATCTGTGTGTAATGTCTTGCTAAGACTAAGATGTTGAATAATGAAATATGTATGTAGGTACTATTATTATAGTAATTTTCAGTCTATAATAACATATGCGTTGGTATTTTGGGGATTATATCTAAACTGCATAAGGAAGTAAATGGAGTGAACTGTAGAACATCTTGTTGATAGTTATCAAACATTCACCAAATGTTGAGACCAACATTAACACTATAATTTTCAAGTGCAAAAGAGGTGTTGAAGATTCTCAAAAAGTTAAATTGAAAAAAAAATTCGAATATCACAAGAAATGAAAAGTTTTTATAGTATAACAGGAAAAACCAAAAAAATTTCAACTTTTCAACTCTCATCTTTAATTCTTGGCATTCTGTATCCAGATCAGAATCAATTCTAAACAGATCAGTATTTATTTGCACTAAATTTCATGGTGGTAATTTCCTAGAAACTGATTTTGACATAGTTAGCAACATTGCAGAATTGTAAAGGTTTCGCTTTCGTCTGCGAAACCCTAATGGGGTGTTACGTTACCTGGGAAGGATGTTCTTAATCACCACCTAGTGTTGACTAATATTCCAAGTAAAAATATAGTTCATAGCTTCCTAGAACTCCACGTATCCCTAGAATAGAATTGTGTCACCAAGCTAGCAGACAAAAATCAGATAGAACTTCATGTCGAGATGATCGAGGAACCCGGGGTGGAAACCACCCACAATATTTCGCCAAAAACATAATATGCACCCACCCAAAGAGGAACCTTAGAATCGAACTTCAGAGATCGATTTCAACTGTGTGAAATTTGACAGACATCATGCTGTTAGGCCACCATGAAATTTTTGTTAAGAAAATGTTTGTCAACAATGATTCCCTGTGTAAATACGTACAACAGGCCTGTCCCCCCCGAAGGTTTAACACAAGAATAAATGGTTAAGCTGACAAAGAATGATGACTTTGGCCGGTTAAATAGCTTGACAACGTAATTTACAGGCATCCTTTTGTGGCTTTCGAATAGATTTTGGCATTTGTCTGTGCTGGAGATTGAGTTGGAACCTTACGGGTCATTTGTTTGCCTATTTTTTGACCCTGTTACAGGACGATTATTGGTAACGTATACTCTTCTTTATCTGCTCTCGATTTTTGGAACATTGAGATGGCAGGAGGGCCTTTCAAGAGTTGACATGTTTGCTGGATGTGGATTAACAGATAAAAGTTGTACAAAACACGTGGAACATCTTTCTTCTCTAGATTTCTATAATAGGAATGAGAAACCTATTTAATGATCGAAATGGGTAGGATTAACAATAGTAACTTGTGAAATTAGTGAATTAATGGACAAAGTAGTTTGCAATTTCAAATATATAACAAAATAAATGATAATAATTTCTCACATTGACAATGTGAGAAATTCAGCTTTTCAGTAATAATTTGGCACTTACTTTTGCCAATGCCATTAAAATTACTTCAGGTTTATTTATTGAATTGCATTGCTTCTGAACATCTTTAAATTAATTGAATTCGACGCAATACATAATTTTTATTTGTATTCGTCTATTGGACGTTGCCATGGTTTCTCTCGGATGAAACACAGAACAAGGGTCATGATTGTTAGAACTTGTAGAAACTCAATGTTTCTGGTAGCTAATGTCAAAACCTATCTAGAATTAATTACTCAATTTTCTGTTATCATTTGCGACAACGATTATAAAAATGTTGGAATTTGGTCATATATTTCTCGTATTCATGCTAAATGTAATATTTGCGGCAATTGAAATTAGGGATCGCGAAAATTATTTCGATGGTCTAATTTACTCTCGGTGCCCCACACAGAGAAGCGGAACTTCTGGAATAGAATCATAGATAATATAGATATGAAAATTGATACTTTCGGTGAGATATAATGAAAAATATTCCTAAAACTGCTATGAAAAGTATTGTATTCCTAATAACTTACTGAATTTCTTAACTGTGAGAAATATATGAGAAATGTTTCACGGCACTTTTTCCACACCTCGCTTGATACACCAATTAAATTGGGCTTTTGAAAAGTTGTTTTTATGAAAACGCAAGAAATGCATAGGTACTGTATCTTGTATTATTTGAATTTGTGCAGTTGTAGGAGAAGTATAGTATGTAACAAGTGGGAAAAGTCTTACTTTTCTCACGAGTGTGGAAGTTTGCAAACACACGAGTGAGAAAAGGATTTTCTCCACATGTTGCACACTATACTTTTCCTAAAACTGCGCAAATTTAAATAATTCATGTAATGTACCTAATTCAATTCAAAATGGCCTTCGTTAACAGTATCTGTTCATTTATTGCGTTTCCATAGAAACGACTTCTCGAAAACCCAATTTCATTGGTCTACTAAGCAAGGTGTGGGCAAAGTGCCGTGTGGAATAATATTTCTCACAGCATGAGCATCTCATAGTTTTAAAATTAAGTAAGAATACGCTACTTTCGAAAGCAGTTGTAGGAAAAGCCCTTTTCTCACTCGTGAGAAAAGTTGAACTTTCTCCACTTGTTGCAGAATATATTATTTTCAACCCTTTCTCACAATTTGATCAACAAGTTCAACGTTGCCAAAATCAAAATACTCCATTCTGTCGGTTTTTTCAGGAATTTCTCTCATGGTGAAAAATGAAAATCATATTTCAAATCGATAAAACCAAGTCATCGGAATATCCTGTTCGAGGACCAATTCATCAGGTCCACCCATCCAGAATCTCCCAACCGGTCCAGTTCGCTGTTTACAACGAACAAGATAAATGATCTACGATCTCTGTTAATTCTCGATCAATGATATAAATTGACGTATAAATTGACCAAATGCGATTATATATTTTAATTGTACGGACAACTGGTCGAATTAATGAGAGTGTTGTCGAAAACGCCGGCCTACGCTCTCCCCAGGTGGGGCAAGATCAGTTTTGTTCCCCTTTGGGGGGCACCTCCTAGTCTCCATTGTCTCTCTTCTCGTTTTGACAGTCGTTATTGATTCTTGCGTTTCTAACATCGCGTCCAATGAGCCCGTAAGTCATGGTATCGATGCAGTAGCGGCTCGTGGTCATTTTAAGCGGGCAGTCAAATCTTCTCATCCAATAAATAAAATTTTTTCATATATATAATCTTTTGAAATAGAGCAATACAAAAAAAAATCAACTTTAAACAATAAATCATCTGTAGATAAATGTCGTTATTTGCAGAAGTGTGAACGGGGCATCATACATTTCCAAGTATGATACAAGAGAATGGGACAGTGATAATCCTGTTCTAACTGCTCCATGAAATGTTACTGTCAAGCAGAGGGATTGGGCCGAAACTTTATGAAAATGAAGAAGATGTCACTCAAACCGTCAATTGTCATTGCTATAGCCAAATGACATATCATTCTTATTTCATTGGAACCATAGGGTAATAAACATAGATAGAGGAAGTATACGCAATTTTTACATGTCCTCATAAGGGTTAGATTACGTTGTAGTATTGTGATATATTTTCAAATCCACAATTTTACTATATCATTATGAATGTATATTATATTGAATGAAATATATTTATTCCATTGATTCTCAATTAAATATGCAAATTTTAATATTTGTAATCCGATATTTATCCTAATTGTCGAATTTATAGTATGCAGAATATACATTATTTTCTGTATCTACCTGCTGAAATCCAAGGTTTGGCAACTTTTGCTCTCCTAGTGTCATCAGTGATTTTACGTCGTTTGACGCGCTTAAAGTTTGTTTTCTGAATTTCTGATATATTCAGTTATTTATTTCAATATATATTAAGGTAATATTAAACGTTAATTCACTATGAGACATAAGTCGGTTCTTTGTGGAGAAACTCGCAAATTGAGTGAAATATCGTATCACTGATATGTTTTCATTTCCGCGCGCTTCATGTCAAATTTGTGTTGGGGACAAAATTTGCTTAATGAAAGTGACATACGCTCCTTCTAAACACAAAATTTGAATGTTTATGATTGCCTGATAAATTTGACAACTACTTCTTCCTAAACATTTTTATAATATTGGTAGTTTTGAATTAAATGAATTTTTCTAAATTTTTGACTGTTCAGACTATCAGATTGAAGAGATCATCAATGACATGTCATTGAGATATTGCATCTAGGCATGAATGTAAGTTCACAAAAGAAACCATTTGTTTTTGAAAATGACATGTTCGTTGCATGAGGGGGGGGCTTGCCCTCCTTGCCCCCCTGACGAGGCGCCGTTGCATGATATCGATCCGTTGAAAAGCCGGACGGATTTATTTTAATGTAGCGACATTCCTCGGAAATGTTTAATGAATTGGTTATTTATGACCCTTCCTAGTATAGCGACCCCGTGACGTCTTGGACTGTTATCAATCAGGGAGGTCACGATATTGCGCTCGTTTCTTCTGTGCGTTACTTTCGTTGCGCGCCCGTCAGATCTGTCGTTTGTCAATGTCAGTTTGACAGATGTCACTGATTTGTTTTTTATTCGGGTGAAGTCCTCCTTTCTTGTGCTATTGAAATACATATAATCCGTGAAAAACTACTTAAGCACTTATTATCCCATATAATAGCTTTGATATCTACGCAGAAGAAGACTTGAACATTAAACATAATTGAGGAAATCAATATGGAGATTTCATTTGAGGTACTGAGATAATATTGATTGGGATCTAATTCTTTTCAAACAAAATTGGCTTCGGACTAACAAGTCTATGCTCCTGGTATCCTGGTAAGTATGAGGCAATATCATCATACCATACCATTGCACATATTCAATTTGTAGATTTCAGTTAGATGCCATGTACTTTTATTTCTTGGAGGAATAATTTTCGATATCGAAATGTTCATATTTAACCCAAAGCATTGGTGAATCAACTGATTTCTATACCAACTGATGTAGCTTTCATGTTATCTTCAGAAATCATAAACTAGTTTAATGTTTTATTCTTATCAAGGTACATATTTGGAAGACATGAGGTGAAATTTTGAACGTGAATGAAATGTATACCCAAAGATTATCCTTCAACATTTCTTAGTGCTTCGGTACATGAAATTCTGTTTGCAATTCCAAATTGAAGGTAGGTTCTATTTGATTCCACTGAAGCAAATAACAAATGTTGCTCCAAGTTGATAAAAATGTGGAAGCTACAAACTGATTAATTCAAAAAATATTTTCTTTTGAATCTTTTTTTTTGAACCATTTTTATATGTCCCCAACATGGTTAGATTACGTTGTCGGATTGTGATATAATTTCAAATCCTCAATTTTACTATATCATTATGAATGCATATTATATTTAATGAAATATATTTATTTGAGTGATTCCCGAATAAGTATGCAAATTTGAACATTGAAATCCGATATTTTTTCTCATTGTCAAATTTGTAGTAGGTATACAAAATATTTATTATTTTCGGTATCTACCTGCTGAAATTCAATTAAGGTTTGGCAACTTTCGCTCTCCTAGTGTCATCCGTTGTTTCATGTAATTTGATGCGTTTGAAGTTTGTTTTCTGAATTTTTGATATATTTAGGTATTCATCTCAATATATTTTGAGTTGATGTGAAACGTTGATTCACTAAGGGACATAAGAAGTGGGTTCTTTGTGGAGAAAATCGCGTATTGAGTGAAATATCGTATCACTGATATGTTTTCATTTCCGCGCTTCATGTTAAATTTGATAGTTCATGTTGAGGACAAAATTTCCTTACTGAAAATGACATAATTATGCTCCCTCTATCTGTTTCTTACTCTAAGGTCTTGGCCTATCGTTCCTATTCCTTCGTAGTGGTTTCCACATCAATATCTGTTTAGGTATTCTATTTTCTGGCACTCGTTGGACATGCCCAATCAATGTTAATTGCTCCGTTTTTATGTCATCTATAATAGTATGTCTTTTACTCATAATTTACCTAATTGAATCATTTTTTCCTCTCAATCCTAGATCTTCCTGTCGAGCTCCTCCAAAAGTCCATCTTGGTCACTAATTTGTAGTATATTCCCGATCTTTTCTACTTATATCTTTGTTAATAAAGTTTTTACTTGTTCTGGAAAATTGTCATAAAACCATTCCTTTTTTTTTAATTGGATGACGAAATTTGCGCTGAGACTTTTGCCACATATGTAATGAAGTTTATATTATTTCCGATCGCCAAAATGACGCTTCTGGAATCTCCTCTTCGCGACCCTTGTCTTTAGCGAACGTGCACCTTTTCTAGATCCCCATCTCAGGCGCAAAAAACCAAGAACTCTCTTACACCATCCGCTGCCACGATAACAAACATGGTACATCGGGCGAACAATGGGAATTCCGTAAGTGGTCCATCATTGCGACTATACAAGTACCAAACCGACGAATGACGATGGTCGCGGGCGTAGAGGGGGCGCCCTCTGGTGGCGCCGGCTGCATTCCCCGCGTGCCCCCATAAATCACGGGAGGCCCCGCCAAGCATCTCACGAACGCACAAACAATGAAACAATGGGGATAATAAAACGGGGGGACATCACTTTGTTTCTTCTGTATAATTGTCGGCTGACGAGGTGGAGAGAGGAACTGGGTTGGCTGTGGAACTGGGGTCACGCGACGGCGGCCAGGTAAAGCGTCGGGGCGCTGTGATGTGGGGAATTTTACGACCCGGGGTTCGATATTTTATTGTTTTTGGTCGACAAACAACAATTTAATAACAATGAAACTATTTGAAAGCTTCACTTCTCATTTTTTAATAGTGTCCTCTTCATGAAATATTCAGGAGACAAATCATTCCGTGAATTGTTTTACACTTTTTGAGCGCTTGTCGCCGAACAGGTCGTTCTATCATTTCGTTACAATCTCAGAGTAATAAACATAGATAGTGGGAGCATATGTCATTTTCAGTAAGCAAATTTTGTCCCCAACATGAACTGAGTTGAGGGCTCATCCTCAGAGAGATTTCCTGTTGATATTGGGGTTCCTCAGGGTTCCGTGTTGGGACCTCTCATTTTTTCACTTTTTATTAATGACTTACCTAAATACGTTGGGGCATCCTTTTTAGTATTGTTTGCTGATGACGCGTCGATGGTGGTTACGGCACGGAGCGTTGAGGAGCTTACTGTTAATTGCGGCCTGATCATGCGTGACTTTTGTTCCTGGTGTCATTTGAATAATCTAATGGTGAATATATCCAAGACGGAATGCTTATTTTTCAAATGTAGTAATCGCTCGAATCATCCTTTGACCATTAAATATGATCATGAAACATTAACATCAAAGTCCGTCACTAAATTTTTGGGTGTCTATGTCGATGGCGGACTCAGATGGAGCGATCATGTAGATAACCTCAGCAAAAAGTTGAGCAAATCATACTTTGCTATGTATAGAGTGAAAAATTCTCTTCCTTTGACATCCTTATTTAATGTTTATTACAGCCTGGTATACAGTAACATCAGTTATAACATTATTTTGTGGGGAAATTCGACAGATGCCGGCCGTATTTTCATTGCGCAAAAGCGCATTATTCGCATGATGCTCGGTCTGGGTCCGCTTGAGTCATGCAGACCCGCCTTCATAAAATATAGAATTTTGCCTCTCCCTTGTATATTTATCTTGAGTTGTCTGATATACGTTAGAGATAACATTTCCCTGATGTCAAAATTTTCGGATCATCATAGTTATGGCACCAGGAATGATGATATGTTGTGCTTCCCTAGGCATAGAACTACCAAGTTCGAGAATTCTCCACTGTACCAGGGCATTAAATTTTTTAATCACCTTCCCAAAAATGTTAAACGCCTGGACTCTCGAGGGTACAAAAAAACTGTTAAGTCAATGCTTTTGAAAAAATGTTTTTATAGTGTTGCTGAATTTCTGAATGACAAACTGTCCTGATATCAAATTTCTTTCTTTTTTTTGTATTTATATTATCTGTATATTGTACTTTTATATATCTACATATTTATTTATTAGTGCCAGTATATGTCGCATTATATTGTATTTAATTGACTTATCTCATACATAATTTGTCCTAAGAGATTCAATAAATTATTTATTTATTATTTATTTTATTTATCAAATTTTACATAAAGCGCGCGAAAATGAAAACATATCAGTGATACGATATTTCACTCAATTCGCCAGTTTTTCCACGAAGAACGCACTTCTCATGTCCCATCGTGAATCAACGTTTCATATCAACTCAAATTATATTGAGATGAATACCTAAATATATCAGAAATTCAGAAAACAAACTTCAAGCGCGCCAAACGATGTGAAACAACGGATGACACTGGTAGAGCAATAGATGCATACTATAAATTCGACAATTAGGAAAATAAGCGGATTCCAAATATTCAAATTTGTATATTCAACTGAGAATCACTCTAATAAATATATTTCATTCAATATACCTAATATACATACATAATGATATAGTAAAATTGTGGATTTGAAAATATATCACAATCCGACAACGTAATCTTATGTTGGGGACATGTAAAATTTGCCTCTATCTATGTTTATTACTCTGGTCATGGCCAAGACTTAACACAATATATCGTGTAAAGAATAGTATATTACAAAACAAGAGTTGTAAGAAGAATATTACGCACGACTAGAAAGAGTAATTCAAGAAGTGCAAAATTGTTCTACAAGTTGTGTACTATACTTTTTCTAAGACCGCATTCATTACCATAAAAATTTGGGCAAATTCAAAAGCTGGTGGAAATCGCTACACAGTTTCGAAACGTCAAAAAGTTATCTGTTACGCGGGTTGTTATTCGTTTCAGTTAGGGTCAAAAATAAATCAAGCTTATGCGCTGAGTACCGTCAATTTCGTCAAAATTTGAATCATTCTCCTAGCCCAAAAATCACAAGCGTTATCTGCCGATCAAGCACTTTTGACTCACCCTGTATAATACCGTCGATCCAGAGCTCCGCGTAAAACAGCCATCCACCATTTCAGAAATAAATATAAAAATAATCAATCGATTATTTCTTATATCTATCTTTAAAAAAATTAAGACTGAGATTGCCACAGGACGATCTAAGCCTTCTTCCAAATATCTCAGAAACTATCACCGAAGACCCTGTATAAATTTAGTCACGCCCTAACTCATCCTAACATGGTCGTCATAAAAAAAAAACAGATAAAAAAATAGATATATAAATTTTCCTCCCATATCCAACTTTCCAAATACTAGCCCAATATGCAAACCAGCTACCACCGTCTGGGCCTACCTTCTGGAAACCCGCGGCGACAGGGCCCCCTGAGGTAGGAAGGAAGTGGCCCCCGGGCCCCGAAGTGAGCCATAAAACGAAAAAATGTCAATGCGCACATATTTCACCAAATTAAGATTTAGAACACGCCCAATATATATTATAACAAACACTGTCTGTAAACACAACAGGTTATCAATTGTGTATGGTTTGGAGTTCCCCAGGGGGGCGCTCGTAAACCCGAGAGAACGACTTACCTGTCGCGGCCGATAATTATTTAACTTTTTCATGAATGCGTGTACGAGGCAGACTCTGAGCGTAATTAATTATGGTACATGGTCAAATTAAAATTATGACTTTGTTAATCATATTATCACGTTGGAAGGTTGTATCTTTAATCTGGTTCTACAGGTCGTGGTTATTTGGAGTTGAGAGTGTGGGAGGGGAGGTAAGTATCGGATTACAGTGCGTTGATTGAGGTTGGTCCATTAGGATTGTTAAGAGCGAAACAGAACGATGAAAATCTTAAGTGGTGTGCATTAATTAAACATAGTTTTAAATAAAATTGATTTTTATTAACAAGTGCACGTGCGTAACTATTACCTTAGAAACTTTAGGTAGTAAGATAGATATGAAGTAAGGTTTCTGTTATTAATGAGCAATTTATGTCTCCACAAAAAAATCAGAAAAGCATTGATCTTAAATCAGGATTTTTTGCGTATTCGTTCGAATTCGTATTTGTTCATGAAATTGTAGATTTTTCCTTCAATATCCGGCAAATTCTTTCTGTTATGTAACATACCAAAAGAACATAGAATGAAGTGACACTTTCACCACAATATTATTTATAAAAACATTTGAGAAAATTTTTTTTTGGAAACCGAAAATTCCGTTTTTTTTTGTTTTGCATCTTGTCATTTCTTCGGCCCACCCTGTAATACACAGAAAATCGAGGCAACTTCATCCGTTCTCCGAAAGATACTTTGTGGTTCGAAAAGTTATCAGAAAAACTTGAATATTTTTTTTGCGACCACAAAAAGCTATTCTTTCAAATTTTCAGCAACTTCAAGAAAAAAATAAAGTGTTATCCAAGTGTAAGTTTTCAAAGGGAGTATATCGAGGAATTTTATTTATTTTTTTTTGGCCTCGAATTGTTGAAAACAATTGAAAGTTTTTTCAATTATGACATTAGCATAAATATTAACGCATAAAGTATACAATTATGCTTTGGAATACAAAACTGAAAAAATAAAACGGCGCAAAATAAAATGTTAGGTTCCACCGAGATTTGAACTCGGATCGCTGGATTCAAAGTCCAGAGTGCTAACCATTACACCATGGAACCTCGCTGAAGAAGAGGGATTTTTACTGCTAATATTGCCAATGATTACATATTATACAAGGAATAATACGATTCTTTGGCTTCAGGCGCGGATCCACGGGGGGGGAACTGGAGGAACGTTCCCCCCCCAAATGACCCAGGCACCTCTTAAATTTTGCCGTCCCTCCTAGAATTTGACATACTTAGGCTCAAATAATTACAATATCAGCAAAAATTTCACCTTCAATACATTTTGGGAAGATTCATATCTATGAACGGCAAAAAAAATGATGTCCCAAAATGGCGAAAGTGTCTGGGGTCCACATTTTCAGTATTTTGAGTATCTAAAAGTTCCCCCCCCAAAAGTGGGGCCTGGATCCGCGCCTGTTTGGCTTCAATATTATTTGTTATTGTTACTGTTTCATTTTCTGAAAAAAAGGTGTACAATAAATTAATAGGAAATTGGATATACCAGAAATTGAATTATTATCATAAGATCAAATAAACGAAGGTACCTATTGCATTGCCAATCGAATAGTAGAATAAGGAATACTGATTTATACTGCTAGTGTTGTCGATAATCCAAGTCGAATTATTATAATTATTTAAGAATACAATAATTCATTTTTTCTTCAACTTCATTATTTGTAACTGATTCAATTTTTGGAAAGAGAACGTTCAATAAATTCATAGAAAATTGATTTATTATCATAAGATCAACTGAAAGAAAGGGAGGGATTGAAATTGTACAAAATAGGGTAAATGCACTGGTTAGCCGACCGGCACTGGTTCTCGACCATTCCGTGATTTGAGATGAAATAATAATAAAAATATATCATGTAGTGCAAAATATTTTCGCGGTACGTGTTCTCGACCATTCTACCTTTCCAAGATAGTTTGCATAGTAGTGGTATAGGTCAGAGTTTTCGCGCTAAAAATTAGTTTATAATCGTCTATCATAGAAAAGGGTTCTTTCTCGTCCTCTCTTAGAAAAGTGCTTTGTGATATATGACCAGAAAATAGTAATTATTTCTTATTTCAAATGAATTATGTGTGTATATTTTGTTCCATATCAACTATAAGATATATTTTCGAGTGTATTTCAATCAAAAAGCAAATAAATGTATATTTTTTTGTTTAATATTCGGCGGTCGCGAACTGGTATTGGAAAATTTGTATCTTTTATTTCTCGACCAAAGTGGTCGAGAACCAATATGTTACTTCAATAATTGTTCATTTCAACTGATATATTTCTGTTGGATCATTTTCGTTTTTTTTCGATACCTTGATTCATTCATATATCTACTTTGTGAATATTAGTTTGCGACCACCGAATTAACGTTGAAACACTTATTTCTACCCTTTATTTATTCGCGGTCGAGAACCAATTTGATTGTACTTAATTCTCGACCACTGGTGGTCGGTGTTTTATATTTTATTTACTCATTAGTTTCTAAATAGATATTAGGAGCAAAATAACCAAATAATGTTGTATGAGTTGTTATTTTGAAATATTTATAGAAAGTGGAAACTTTTGCAAAATAATTTTTTTTTACGTTCCGAGTGTTTCTCACTTGATTACCTCATCTGAAACCCATCTGAGTGATAGGTAGTGATGTCGATGGTACGGTACGTAAGTAAGAACTAATCACTCATCTCGCTCTAAAGTTTTTTATAAAATTTTTAAGTGGAGCGGCCACTATTCTTAGTGGTCGAAAACTAACACAAAAATGGTCGAGAATTCTGCGGCGTGGTCGAGAACCGAGGTTATTGAGATTTTCTATAAGTTTTCACATTTCAAAGGTTAAATGCGGAAAGAACGCTCAAAATTAGATGACAAATCATTTAAAACTCGCCAAAGAATCGATGAACACCAACACCATTAAAATTTGATAAGTTTATGTGTGAAAAAATCGTGCTCGAAATCGATGTTTCTGTTAACTGGTCGAGAACCAGTGCATCTACCCTACCTGTATCTGTCAATCCACCCTTACAAATATCAACTCGAATATTATGGAATAATTTTTCCAATAACATTAATTTCTGCAATAAAGGAAGAAAATATTGAAGTTCATATGGTATCGATTGAATTATTTTGAAAGGGTTAAAAAAAAAGCAGGTCCCACCGAGATTTGAACTCGGATCGCTGGATTCAGAGTCCAGAGTGCTAACCATTACACCATGGGACCTTGACATTTAGCAGGGAATATTTACCGCTCTACAAGGGTTACCCGCTTCGTTTTTATTGATATTTTCTTGTCTACATGATTGTATAATATGTAATTATAACGTTGAATTATAAAATAACATTACATTTTATTCTTATATATGAATTAATTCATATATAGTAATGACGTTAAAATATTTTTGATGCCAATTCTGTAGAGCCTTTTCTATTTTCATACGAGACATTCAATTTTTAAAAATATGTACATGTAATATAAAAATAGATTATGTAGGTAGGTATACCGATTGAGATATATTCCTAATAAGTTTCACATATCTGTTCAAATTAACTAGAATAATGATAGCTTTCATATAAAATACTTATAATCTATGAAGAAAACTGAATTTTCATATTTCATATTAAAATAACTAGTAATCAATCGATGAAAAAAGACAGGTCCCACCGAGATTTGAACTCGGATCGCTGGATTCAGAGTCCAGAGTGCTAACCATTACACCATGGGACCTTACGACAGCTTACCCCTAAGTTTGGAATTGAAGCGCACCCTTCGAAATCGACACAAAGGGATATTCATACAACAGTGAAAAAATTATGATACGAATGAACTTTTTTCATTTCATTCATTCTAATAATTATTGGAGAGTTATTGATTTTATTATGGATTAGAAAAAATTATACACACAGTTATCCTCAGAAGTGGAAATGAATCCGAAACATCAGGCAATAAAATTGATGATGAAAAGCTTAAGAATATATAACGAAATCGAATAAGAACGTGAAGGATTTTTGATTTTTTTCGTTAACAACCCATTCATAATTCTGGAATGAATCCCACAACGATTTTCAATCAACTTTCTCATGATTAATGTTGTCGAAACGTTTTCCGTCTGTACATTAGGGAAACAAATGATAAATTGTCGACGTAATGGATCTGAACACAATTATTCAAAGTGCGCATCTGTTCATTGACATAAATCAATCTTCAAGCCAGAAAGGTAGGAATGTAGACCTTGTCATTACAGCTATCCGGGAAGAACATACAGGACTTTCAGAGTACCATGCTTTATTATTAATTGGAGAACTGTCTAAACGATTATGAACAATACAGATAGTTATGTCGTGAGAATCTTCGATATCAATTTTTAATTTTAACCAATAATTCGACTCGAAAATCAAGCTTGTACTTGAACTTGACTTGACTTGATTGGAGATATGTATCTATTGCTTGACTTGATATCAAGCTACTTAATATAACTATTACGTGATACGCATAAGTCGCAAGCATAGAGTAATAAACACAGATAGAGGAAGTGTACGCAATTTTAAAATGTCCCCAACATGGTTAGATTACGTTGTCGGATTGTAATATATTTTCAAATCAACAATTTCACTATATCGTTATGAATATATATTATATTGAATGAAATATATTTATTCAGTGATTCTCGATTAAATATGCAAATTTAAATTGTTGGAATCTGATATTTTTTACCAATTTTCGACTTTATGAGGAGAATATTTATTATTTTCTGTATTTACCTGTTGAAATCCAAGGTTTGGCAACTTATGCTCTCCTAATGTCTTCGGTTGTGTCACGTCGTTTTGTTTTGTTTTATAGAGATTTCATTTGTTTTACCATTTCAAAATAATAAATATTTTTGTTTTCTGTATATGTATAATGAGTTTCATAAATAATAGGTTTCTTCTCATTTCACAATTTCTTATTGATGTGACACTACACAATAAAACTACTTAGAATCAAGTAGCTTGCTAGAATGTAGCCGATTTTTCAAGTATAAATAAATACTTGACTGCACATTGACAAACTACTATTTGACTTGAACTTGACTTGATTTCAAGTCAAGCCAAGTGAAGTTGCTCAAATAGCTCAAGTCAAGCCGAGATTCTCTAGTTCGGACACGAGCGCTCAAAACTGAAGAATAACTAACGGAAGTGGGGAGAATCTGAGTGCTCGTTAATGCGCCAATTGAGCCCTTGGAGAGCACAAAACTTCACACCACCAATGCTTTCTTAATTTTTTCAATGAACTCCAAGATTTTTTAGAGTTCACAGAAGGCAGATCGAGGCATATCCAGGAAGACACAAATTGCTTGTTCAGTTCGATAAGGAGTCAATCAGTCAGAATCGTCCAATTATTTTTATAACGTCGGACAAGCTCTTTCCGAGATAGGGAGTCTCAGACGACAAGCTCATTCTGGAATCCAGAAGTTACATAAAAGTTATATATACCTGCGGTTGCAAATGGAAGGCGACCAACTATGAATACTAATCATAAAGACATTCTCATGGATAGCCTCTCCACACGAGAACCCATTTAGATGCATTTGTTTCGAAAATTCGAATTATCTCGCAGAACCGCCATAAATTATTCCATTTTCCTAATAAAAACGGCCAGGTAGATGCTAGCAGTGTTCCCAGAAAGCAACCGCGGTTATTTACAGAGTTAATTTTAATAGTTTGAGAACAAATCATTAAACAGTTTACTAAAAGCTTTTATAAGGCAATCCGGACGGTCATTATCAGTTTCGATGTCGTAAAAATTGTGTTCACATATGTTGAATTTATTATGATATTAAGTTAAAACGGGCAATTTAGGAGGCCATGAAGCGTTCAGTCTCTTCGACTGGAGATACCACTCTGGAGGGTCTTTATTTGCTGCTTTAGTGCGGAATATTCGGCCGATAAGGGTTAATGTACGATGTTGGGTTTGAAGGAAGGGTGATGCTTCTGTTTTATGAAAACTTAACTCTATAAATCCTAGACATAATCAGTAAAAACACATTTTTTCTTGAAAATTCGACTTTATCCGTCAACATAGTCGACTTTAAGAGTTATACATGTAGTTCAATACCCCTTTCACTTTTTAATACTTTTTCTGTAGAAAGATTCGTCTTTGATTAAATAGGCTTCAACCTTGGCAATCACTTCTTCATTAGAGCCAAATTTCGTTCCATGGAGCAATATTTTGAGGTCTGCAAAAAGCGTGTAATCATTGAAGGCTAGATCTGGAGAAAAGCTGGTTGTTCAAGCAGTTGAAAGCGCAATTTGTTCAATTTGACTATGGTCTTCATCGTTTTGTGTGAAAGAGAATTTTCTTCATTGATATTCGAGGCAATTTTCCTTCATTTCTGCACTCAATCGATCCAATAACTTTATATTATACTCACTGTTGATGGTTTTACCTTTGTCGAGATAGTCAATGAACATATTATACCATGCATATCCCAAAATAGGGTTGACCTAACCTTGCCAACTGATGTTTGAGATTTTGGTCGATGTTTGCGGCTTTCACCCACTGTTTTCCACTCAGCTGACGATCTTTTTGACTCAGTAGTGTAGTGATAAATCTATGTTTCATCGATTGTCACATGTTTACGTAAAAAATTAGGTTTAATCCGCTTAAACTGCTCCAAACGGCAAACATCAATCGTCAAAGAATTGTTGCTTTCTATCAGCGGTAAGCACGTGCGGCACCCATTTAAAGCAAAGCTTTCTGTTGAACAAATATTCACACAAAATTGTGAATACACTGCCTTCTGATATCTTCAAATCCAAGATATCTAAGCAATTTCAATTTACGATCAATTTACGAACATTTCATGGAATTTTTTGATATTTTCTAATTGCCGAATTTCGGCCACCCGAAACATCAGTATTTTCGGGGGTTTTTCGTCCACATTTGTATATACAGCATACCACCTTAGAACCGTTATTATCGATGGTGCAAAGACTGAATAACAATTTTCGAACCTTTGATTTGCTTGCACAGTATTTTTTCCATCACAAGACAGTGTTTTATCAATACTCGAAACATGTTTTTACCCATTTTTCAAACAACAACGAATGTAGAGTCACTTAACCTTCAATATCTCGATGAGGTTCAACTCTTTGTTCCGATCTTGGTGTATTCTGATGGGTCCATTAGCTTCTATTAATTCACTTCGAAAACTTAAAATCTTTTTACAATTGCAGCGTTGTAGCATGCTGTAGTCACATATTTGGTCTTATTTGAAGAAGCACATTCTCTAGTCCTAGTGAATCCGGAAACACATTTGAAGGAAGCATGCAAATGCAAATCAAAAAAAGATGAGTAGAATAGAATTACATGAAACATTCTGCAGATCATTCGCAAACAAAATTACAATTAATCTTTCGAATGACTTAATAAAACAGGTTAGTTCCAGGGACAAAGAAAAACCTAAAGAAGTTTGATTAGAGAAAAAATTGACAGCGCCGTGACACATGACGTCTTTATTGTTGTGGCAGACTTTTACGCGCATCTCAAGTCAAAATTGATTTGTACAAAGAGAACGTTTACAGAATAAAAATGTTCGGGCGTTTTCTTGGAAATTGTGGTTACCAAGATAATCGAATCACTGCGTGCACCAAAAAGTAAGGGTTCTACAGAATTTCTGTGATATTGTTAAAATTATAATATACTTCTTGAAGTTCTATCATAAAGAATCAATTCTCAAGTGCCTAGAAGATTTTTATTATCTTATTGGTTAATAAACGAGAAGTATTTTCCTGTAGCTTTACGTTATTTGTATAGTTCACATTTAGAAAGTTGCAGAAAAGTATACTCATCAATGTTTGATAAGATCAACCCTGATGATCTCTATGAATATCATCTACATATCATGTCACTTTCTAAAATCGAACAGCCAAAAAATCATCTCATCAATGAATCAAAAGTAGAAACAATTCTTTCTTTCCTATTATGCATATTATCACTATCCACTGAAAAATGCACGAAAACCTAATTCTTAGATCCCGAAACTCCGTTATCCCAAAATTATATCCACCATCAGTCAGCATCACATTCCTTCTATACGAGCCAGCAGGGCCTTAAAACAAAGATGCCGTAAGAGCACAGCATGCCTCGACTTGACAACCGAAAAATCAGCGTGTACAGTTACGGTCACATTTTAGTGTCGGTAATAGCCCCAATAAAATTTTTTAGTACCGTGACCGTTCACCATAGAGTCCGGTTACAACGTATACTTCGCGCAGCCTTCTCTGTGCTCGTTTTTATTGCCTGAGGTGAGCCGGAGCCGATTGTGTTGGGCATCGAGCTCCCTCTACCGGTCGGTCCTTCGTTTAATTGTTTTAGTGTGGCGCCAAAGGAATAAAAAGCGCTCGTTAAGTGGTTGTATTGTATTAAAAAAGCTGACAAATTCGGAGGTAGAGATTGCTTCGCTAATTGGAGGCTGAGCTTTGGTGCAGTCCTGATGTGTGGGTGTGATGTAATAACAGGGTTGGTTTTGGGGGTGGTGAAACTGTGACTTGTATGAGAAACTAAGGAGAATATGAACCTTCGAAATATGTATTATTGAGTAACCTACCTTCAGTAACCTTAAGAATCTTTTTCTTCAAGATGATGCAATTCTTTGCTGCACATTGGCTAAAATCGTCATCTGTTCAATTTCTGACCTATGCTAACAGGCCAAGTGAAAAGTCGCCGGACTACCATCGTAAAACACATTTTTTTTTGACAAAATTCGATTTTGTTATTCAACATTGTTGGCTTCGAGGGCGATACAGCGATTATAGCGATCCTCCAACTTTTCGATACCATATTTGTAGAAAGATTTATCTTTCGCTTCAAAATAGGCCTCAGTTTCGGCGATTACTTCATTGACGCTAAATTTTTTTCCAGCGAGCATTCTTTTGAGGTCTGACGACAGGAAAAAGTCGCTGGGGGCTTGATCGCCAAACTGTAAGCATTTTCGTGATCTACATAGTCGAATCTTTCAATAAATAGTACAATAGTCCCATGAATAATTTTTTTCAATTTTCTAAGGGGTAAGGTATGGAAAATTTTACGAATACTTTTCAACGAAAAATTTTTCAGGTGAGATCGAAATTCGGCTAATCAGGGATCGTCAATTCTGGCAACGCTCACCGACTTTGCGTATACATCATGGTTTTGAGTAAATTCGAACTCGAATTTCGGAAAAAATTGAATTTGCCTACAAAAATCGTTGTCTCCTGAAATATTCGACACAGACCCCTCAAATGAAAAAGTTTTTTGAACTTTGGGTTCTGATCTGGAACATAGTGAGGTTTCAACGGCGTAGCTTTTGTCCAGGAGAAGTTGCAGTCTCGGGAATTTCATCCATTTTTTTTTTCGAAAATTTCAGATTTTTATCTATAGTTTCTGAAATAATGTACTAACAGCCAAACTGCATTTTCGTGATCTACATAGTCGATTCAATCAATAAAATGATACAATAGTCCCATGAAGGTACTTTTATTTTTTTTCAATTTTCTAAGGGTTAGGGTATGGAAAATTTTACGAAAATTTTTGAACAACAAATTTTTCAGGTGAGATCGAAATTCGGCAAATCAGGGATCGTCAAAGTCGGCATCGCTCACCGATTCTACTCGAAATTTGGGAAAAAATTGAATTTGCCTACAAAAATCGATATATCTCCTGAATTATTCGTCACAGACCCCTCAAATAAAAACTTTTCTCGAATATCAAATTACGATCCAAAACATACTGAGGTTTCAAGGGCGTAGCTCCCGTCCAGAAGAAGTTGCAGCCACGGAAATATCATCAATTTTTTTCTCGAAAATTTCAGATTTTTACCTATAATTTCTGAAATAATGTACTAATGTAATAAAAATTTTAGTGATCTACATAGGCGAATCAATCAATAAAATGGTACAATAGTCCCATGAAGGAACTTTTAATTTTTTTCAATTTTCCCCGCATTTGTGGAAATGGATTCCCTAGATATCAGATATCTTCACAATGTCTGCTATCTAGAACACTTTCACTTTTCGGTCATTCAAAATTGTTTTGTGAACATTTTTGATTTTTTCGTCGGTGACAGCCTCTTTTGGGCGTCCACTGCGTTCGCCGCCTTCGGTGCTCATTTCACCACATTTAAATCAATGATGGTTGATTTTCCTGGTTAACACCCCGGAAAATTAGGCCAAGATTTTGCTTCAACTGTATTTTTTCCTTCAAAAAGCAATAAATTATCAGCACACGAAATTCTTTTATTCCAATCTTTTTTCCAATAACGAAAGTAGCTACACTCACAACGCAATATCCTACAAACTAAATGTCGAACTGCTGTAACATTTTGACACGAATCGTTTGACGGTTAGTACTAACTAAAAATCATATGGATTTATTAGTAGCACCCTAGCACCGCTATCTGTGCATCAGACCGGGGACTTTTCAATTGGCCTAATATGCTAGAGTTAGACGAACAACGCGAAGTTTTTAGGTTAAGTTAGGTAAGGTTAGTTTTAAGGTTACCAGACGCAAAACAGCAACGTTATCTACCAGAAACACAACTGACGATTCGATTTACGATATCAATAACAGTCCAAAAATCGAATGTTATCTTCGGACATCACTCACCTTCCGTGAACACCAAAAAGACACGACATTTCCAATTCGATTTAACCGAGAATTATGGCCACCGCATTAACCGAAAAAGTCCGATTAAAATATTCAACCGCACTGTAGTCGTTAGTTTTATCAACTAATAAATAGTTATATATACGTCTTCGACATTATTCCGTGGATCTTTTACAACCACTTTGTCGAAAGAAACCCATGTTAGCGTTATCTTATCTACCTCCTCGAGTTTTAAGACAGTCGTCATTCTTCTCTCTCAAATTAATTGCCCACGTTTCAAGACAAATCCTTCGTTATTTCAGGGAAAAGGTTGACGTGGACACTGGACAGGTACAGAAAATGGCTATAAAATGGTGATGGTATTTTTTTTCGGTGCTTGTCCGGTGATATGGCGCCGGTGTCTAGGTTCTAATGAGCTGGAAACAATTGGAGTGGACGAGAGGATCATTCCAAACTTTTATTGTTTCAAGGATGGCAGTGGAATTGGCAGATGGCGACCACAACTTTGCCATAATAGTCGTTTTTCTGGTAATTGGAATTAACTAATATCTCCGGAATTTTTAGTGGTACGCAGTTTAACAATGATCCCAATATTGTGTTCGTAATTTGGCAGACTTTTATGGAGCATCAAATGACAAATAGCACGTAGCAATTACCTACCTAATGAGTAAAACACATTTTTTTGGCAAAATTCGATTTTATTATTCAACAAAGTTGCCTTCGAGGGCGATACAGCGATCTTCCAACTTTTCGATACCATTTTTGTAGTACGATTTGTCTTTCGCTTCAAAATAGGCCTCAGTTTCGGCGATTACTTCTTCATTGGCGCTAAATTTCTTTCCAGCGAGCATTCACTTGAGGTCTGAGAACAGGAAAAAGTCGCTGGGGGCCAAATCTGACGAATGCAGTGGATGCAGAAGCAATTCGAAGCCCAATTCATGCAATTTTGCAATTATTTTCATTGATTTGTGACACAGCGCATTGTCTTGATGAAACAGCGCTTTTTTTCTCTCCAAATAGGGACGTTTTTCAACGATTTCATCCTTCAAACGTTCCAATAACGCTATTTCATAATCATTGTTGATGGTCTGAAGTGAAGGGTGTTTTTTTTAGAGCTATAGAACTTTAAATTGCAATAAAACAACGATGGATTATTCGATTGACATGAATTTTATTAATCCGCAGGATAATCTTGTGGCATTACATTTTAAATATGATTTCTGGCATATGACCGCCACGGCTGGCTCGGATGTAGTCCAATCTGGACGTCCAATTTTCGATGACTTTTTCCAACATTTGTGGCCGTATATAGGCAATAACACGGCGAATATTGTCTTCCAAATGGTCAAGGGTTTGTGGCTTAACCGCATAGACCAATGACTTTACATAGCCCCACAGAAAATAGTCTAGCAGTGTTAAATCACAATGTTGGAGGCCAATTCACAGGTCCACACGTGAAATTACTAAATTAGGCGGTCACCAAACGTGTCTTTCAATAAATCGATTGTGGCACGAGCTGTGTGACATGTTGCACCGTCTTGTTGGAACCACAGCTCCTGGACATCATGGTTATTCAATTCAGGAATGAAAAAGTTAGTAATCATGGCTCTATACTGATCACCATTGACTGTAACGTTCTGGCCATCATCGTTTTTGAAGAAGAACGGACCAGTGATTCCACCAGCACATAAAGCGCACCAAACAGTCAGTTTTTCTGGATGTAACGGTGTTTCGACATAAACTTGAGGATTAGCTTCACTCCAAATGCGGCAGTTTTGTTTGTTGACGTAGTCATTCAACCATAAGTGCGCTTCAACGCTAAACAAAATAAAATGGACGTAGTGCGCGATACGTATTCCGCACAGAACCATTATTTTCGAAATAAAATTGCACTATTTGCAAGCGTTGTTCAGGCGTGAGTTTATTCATGATGAATTGCCAAACCAAACTGAGAATAAATCACTTGACAGCTGTTAAATCGGTCGCCATCTTGAACAATAATGCCAACTTAAAGTTATATGCCTCGAAAAAAAAACACCCTATGCAAACCAAATCATCGATCTTGGATCCTTTCCACCGCAGATTCCACATAGTAGCTTTTCATCCATTTTCGAATCATCCTTTTGCAGTCTCTCACGCATGCCAACCTAAATAGAAGAAGATTAATAAGTAGTTCTGTGATCTCGGACGCGTCGCTCATTATGCAAAAGGCACTTAACGAGGCCTATGGCTCTCAACGATGATTAACTGCTCACAAATTGTTACACGCGCTGTACAAGTGTCAGTGACGATAATCAACAAATGTCATGATTTGTATTCAAGGATAATTTCCTATGTCGACAAAACCAGCCTGGTGTTTGGGAGATATTAGTGCTGTAAGTCTTGATTGGATTGGTGAAAATGAGGTTTGCCATTGTTCATTAAGGCTTGAGTATACTCGGTATTTAAATAAACAGTTTTTTAAGAATGGGTTTCATTTTGATATAAAAAGAACGAGTATATTTTAAGAGAAATCAATAAATGTTTATTTCATTGCAAGGATGAAAGTATGACATTAACGATAGAAAACGATATCAGCCAAATAGCCCCCACGTATAGGGATTCATGGCTTGGCTTGATTTTCAAGCTACTTGGCTTGAGCTTGACTCAAGTAGTAGTTTTTCAATCTCGAGTCAAGTCAAGTTTTTATTTATAAAGTACTTGAATCATATCAAGCTACTTGATTTTTAGCAGTTTTATTGTGTAGTGTCACATTAATGAAAAAAATGATGAAATGTGAAGGAACCTTGCAAAAAACACTTTTATTTATTGAACTAATTGTATGAAAGAACCTAAAAATCAACTTTTTCGAAATAGAAACATAAATTGAACCATTATAAATTATAAAAAAATAAAAAATAATAAAAAAATAAAGTCTCTTGATATTGAAAAACCTCTAGGCTTTGTTGGATTTCATAATTTTCCATTCAGGATATGAGACACATGAGGCATTTTATAGATTTGTCGCCTGCAATAGGTATTGCGGGTTTTTGTAACTGTAAGAGCAGCTCTGGAAAATTGTCTTGCAACAGGAGCTGAAGATGCTGGCGCTGATAAAAATCCTTGGCCAATTTGGCCAAGTTTGGAAAGATATTCCTGAAAATACCAAAATCTACCAATATATTCCATAGAAATGTGAGAAAACTACTAATTAAGTCACACTGGCGAACGCTTCAGTTTCTCGGCGCTCGAGGAATCCTCTTATTTCAGCGCCGAACCGTAATAGAGCGTAGCGTCAATAGTGGAACACCTGTATATCAGAAAATTAATGACAATATACAGAGTGTTTCTAAATTGCAGATACGAACGAAAATGATAGATTCCTTGAATCATTAAAAAAAAATCCTACAAATATGGGCCCCCAAACGATTGATTTTTTTTCCTTCACAAGATATTTAACTAAAATTTGTCATGAATATTTCAATTTAAATTTTTCATCATGTGATAATTTTGAAAGCAAATTTACAGGGTGATATTTTTTCTGGAACGGTGCCCGCTTCTTTCTTCCAGAACTTTTTTATGGTAGACCACTGTTAGTATAGCAAAATGCTATACTACCTTGCTACCTTTCTGGTGTCTTTTAGTTTTGTCGTATCTGCTATCGATTTCTAGAAAAAAATTCAAACAAATCTCCAGTTATTTCCAGGAAAATCGAAATTATCATAAAGATCCAATTAATAAGTTGTGATGAGTAAATGAATCATAAGTTTTGATACTTATTTACCCAATGTGGTGCGAAGATTAATGAAGATTCGACAAACTGGTATAATCATCACAAAAAAGTAGGACTACAAGAGAAACCCTCAGTATCTAGAAAACAAAGCGTTTTTATACGAGTTTTTCCCAAAAAATTATCCAAGGAATCTAATTTTCATTTGCACCTCCAGTTTAGGAACATCCATAGGTCGTCCCATAGATTCAATCCGGCTCGAAGGACCAATGTTTCCTACCACGATTAGTTTATCGCAGTATTCGTGACTTAACTAGGATTAAGTCTGTTTTGACCAATTGATGTCAGAATTAGTGTCAGAATATATTGGAAAAAATCCTAGGCCAGAAAAGTAACATAAACAGCCCAGGAAAGTCCATTGGATCAGCGTATTTAGTAGTCTGCATTCACTCCAAGAAAGAAGGCATACTTGAACGATTTCAGAAAGAAAACGTATTTTCATTTCTCGTTATATGATGATGTAAATGGGTTATCGTCTCGCGTCAACCCTGCACTTCATAACCTCCAAAACCCACCGAAACATCCGACGATCGGCCGTCGTAACCCAATCCGCGTCCGCCGCATGATCGATCGCTTCGGGAAATCAAAATAATCGGGATCTAATGATGTCAACACATCGAAAGCTCCCCCGGTCCGGACCCAGAGACCACGCTTCATTTGTCTTGCGTACCATCATCCATCCAGCGTAGATCGGGGCCCCGATACTACGGACGTTTTAATGGGATAACCGTGTCCGGGGCCCGTATTAAGCAAAACAAAAACGACACATCAATTAGGCAACTTTTGGGAACGTTTTTTTACACGCATTCGTTCATTTGCGTTAATATATGGCGACGAGGTATACGGCTGGACGTCGGTTCATTAATACCTGCTATAGTATGCTGGACCCTCTATCGGCGTCCGGACTCCGAATGATCGGGCTTGTGTATAAAGGAGTATGGTTTGAGATTTGGGGGTTCAGGAAGCGGAGCTGACGTTTAGAATGAGAATTTGGAGTCTATCGAATGAACTGTAGTCCAGGAATGCTTCGTTGTAAGGGCATTTAAAAGAATATATACACTCAATATCAACAAGTCGATATTTGATCAAATTTGTCTCATAGTTTTCTTATTTTCAGCTCAATTTTCGAAATTCTTTCAGTGAATTGTAGATAAAATTACTAATTTCAACTTGCATATTCAATATTTTGTTAAATGTATATACCTGCTATAGTATGCTCGACCCTTTATCGGCGTCCGGACTCCGAATGATCGGGCTTGTGTATAAAGGAGTATATTTTGAGGTTTGGGGGTTCAGGATGCGAAGCTGACGTTTAAAATGGAAATTTGGAGTCTGTCAAATGAACTGTAGTCAAGAAATGCTTCGTTTTAAGGAATTTGAAAAATTATACCCACTCAATATCAACAAGTCGATATTTGGTAAAATTTGTCTCATAGTTTTCTTATTTGGACCTCGATTTTCGGAATTCTTTCAGTAAATTGTAGCTACAATTATAAATTTCAGCTTGCATATTCAATATTTTGTTAAATTTATATACCGGATGATCGGGCTTGTGCCTAAAGGAGTATAGTTTGGGGATTGGGGGTTCGGGAAGCATAGCTGACGTTCAGAATGAAAATTTAGATCTGTTTCAGAGTAATAAACAGAAAAAGAGGGAGCATATGTCATTTTCAGTGAGTAAATTTTGTCCTCAACACGAACTATCAGATTTGATTCCGCGCAGCGCGCGGAAATGAAAACATATCAGTTTCTACACAAAGAACGCACTTCTTATGTCCCATAGTGAATCAACGTTTCATATATACTCAAAATATATTGAAATAAATACCTAAATATTTCAGAAATTCAGAAAAAACTTCAAGGGCGTCAAACGACGTAAAACAACCGATGACACTAGGAGAGCAAAAGTTGCCAAACCTTGGATTTCAACAGGTAGATACAAAAAAATAATGAATATTCTGCTTATTATAAATTCGACAATTAGGAAAAATATCGGATTCCAAATATTCAAATTTGCATATTTAATAGGGAATCACTCAAATAAATATATTTCATTCAATATAATATACATTCATAACAATATATGTAATTGAATTGTGGATTTGAAAATATATAACAATCTGACAACGTGATCTAACCATGTTGGGGAAATGTAAAAATTTCGTATACATCCTCTATCTATGTTCATCACTTCATGGAATCTGTCAAATGAACTATTATTTTTCATTTTGTTATGATTTATAGTGATTTAATTCATGTTTCTATTTCAAAAATTTGGTCTTTTCGGTTATTTTATAGAATAAATAATAAATAAAAGTGTTTTTTGCAAGTTCCTTTTCATTTCATTATTTTTTTTATTAATGTAATAATTCAAGTACTTGATAAGTAAATAAATACATTTTTTTTTCGAAATTCTGCATCAAGCTTTATAACTTAGTTGGTTGAATAGTCTACAGACGATGTCAGGATGAAAGACAAGATAACTGTGACTATTCTAAACACAAAAATTCACATATGGTGACACGATCAACGTCAAATACTCATTAAACCTGAAATTGTTATAAAATTCTTATGGATCCAATTTGTAGCTTTGAAATTATTAGAAACACAAAATTTCGAACGACCATATTTATTGGCGATCTGTTCAGTGAACGAGCGCTCAGAAATGTAGAACAGTTTCGAAAACATTCATAGGGAAAACGTAGAGAGTATCTCGCATACCTGTCTGCAACATACATGATGGTGAAATGCACCAATAGCGCAGAGCTAAATCGACCATAATAGCATATTGTTGGGTGCATTATCACAAGCGATGGCAAAATTTCAACGCTTAGGACGAATGTAATGAGATAATTGAAATAAAGTGCTACACGTTTCTAGAATTGCGATATGTTGCCGAGCCGGCTGACACTTGTCAGCATACAATTTGGCATGTAACGGAAATGTACAGGTCGTTCATCGAGAGTGCAGTTGCACGACTTGTATTGGTAGAGGCGAACTAAATGATAACTGGGTGATATTGGAAAAAAATGCTGGAAATTTTACACCATAGTTTGTTATCACCTTCCCATTTGTGTAGTATTTTTTCTCTATCATTAGGGCTTCAAGGCTTGGCTTGATTATCATGCTACTTGGCTCGTGTTCGACTTGATTTCAAGTCAATTTAAAGTAAAGGTTGTTTTCTTTAGAGCTATGGAACTTTAAATTGCAATAAAACAACGATGAATTATTCGATTGACATAAATTTTATTTATCCGCAAGATAATCTTGTGGCATTACATTTTAAATATGATTTCTGGCATATGACCGCTACGGCTGGCTCGAATGAAGTCCAATCTGGACGTCCAATTTTCGATGACTTTTTCTAACATTTGTGGCCGTATATCGGCAATAACACGGCGAATGTTGTCTTCCAAATGGTCAAGGGTTTGTGGCTTATCCGCATAGACCAATGACTTTACATAGCCCCACAGAAAGTAGTCTAGCGGTGTTAAATCACAAGATCTTGGAGGCCAATTCACAGGTCCAAAACGTGAAATTAGGCGGTCACCAAACGTGTCTTTCAATAAATAGATTGTGGCACGAGCTGCGTGACATGTTGCTCGTTATTTATTTATCAAGTACTTGAATCATATCAAGCTATTGATTGTTAGCAATTATTGTGTAGTGTCACATCAATAAAAAAAGCCAAGTAGTTTGAAAATCAAGCCAAGCGTGAATTTCTACTAATGTTGTCCATACACACATTCAAAGTTCCACCAACGCTCGAGATCTCACATATCGACATCTTCATTATTATCCTAGGTCTACTATCAGCTGAGGCGACAGGAAGAAAAACCATAGAGATGAACCATCGATCACCGCCCACGTCAAGACACGGTCTTGGGTGAATTTATTCAGAAAACAAAGTGAAGCAAGCTGTCATTACTCAGCCAGACTGTACGTGACTGTACAAACAGATGGGGTTATAAATTCGACAATTTCCTAATGACGATGGGAGTAAAATATGCGTTGTTTACATCTTTCAAGACGCGGTGCACGATTCATTTTTCATTTGTCGCCTCGTAAGTGACTCGGATTTGTTAAATATGTGGACGTAAATTGACTTGTGTATTCTTAGATGTTGAGAAATTGTGCGAGGACTGGATGGAGAATTAAGGTAGCAGAGAGGGGTGTTAGACAATGAAAATTCGAGAAAAACACTGACTGGGCGTCAGGCGCTTATTGCGCCCTTAGGAATGATCATCCTGAAATCAGAAATGAGCATAAGAACGCAGACCTCTTTTGATAAACCATCAAATACCGCAAAACTAGTCAATTATGCTCCAGATTAGTCATGTTTCGATTTATTGAAATTCTGAATTCTCGCTAATGCATGGATATACAGGCTGGTCCCGATTTAAGTTTTCATGAAAAAAAAAAGTTTCTCTAAACATATATCCTAACACGTTTTCGAGATACATGGTGTTGAAGTTTGAAAAAAATCTGTTTTTTACTTATAACTCTATTATTATTACATTCATTGTTTTAATTTTCAGGTGTCGAAGTCTTGATAATGTAATGGTTCGAATTATGTAAGTGTCTCCTGTCAAACTTATCCAGTGGTGTAGATATAGGGGTGCGATGATCCTTTTCTTATTGAAAATCTACACCACTGTCTTGTTTATGAAATCAACAGAGCTTCCAGAAAAAAGGTCTCCCGAATTATTTTCATAGAATGTACCATTTCCGAGATAATCGAGTACAAAGCAAAAACTCTTCACAAAATCTACAAAAATTAATTTTTCAAATTTTTCCATTGGTGGTCCAAAATTAGCTTATATCTAGTATTAAAACGCTTTCAGATGGTCTCTCCATTTTGGCTGATTCTTGAACTGTGATAGGTGATGGGACAGTTGTGGATAAAATAATTCAATAAAGGTTTACTCCTCAGAGTAATGAACATAGATAGAGGGAGCATATATCATTTTCAGTAAGCAAAGTTTGTGTCCAACTTGAACTATCAAATTTGATAATAAGCGAGCAGAAATAAAAACATATCAGTGATACGATATTTCACTCAATTCGCGAGTTTCTCCACAAAGAAGACACTTCCTATGTCCCATAGTGAATCAACGTTTCATATTAACTCAAAATATATTGAAATAAATACCTAAATCTATCAGAAATTCAGGAAACACACTTGAAGCGCGTCAAACGACGTGAAACCATCGATGATACTAGGAGTTCAAAAGTTGCCAAACCTTAGATTTCAGCAGGTAGATACAGAAAATAATAGATATTCTGATTATTATGAATTCGACAATTGGGAAAAATATCGGATTCCAAATATTCAAATTTGCATATTTAATTGGGAATCGCTCGAATAAATATATTTCATTCAATATAATATACATTTATAACGATATAGTAAAATTGTGGATTTGAAAATATATCACAATCCGACAACGTAATCTAACCATGTTGGGGACATGTAAAAATTGTGTATACTTCCTCTATCTATGTTTTTTACTCTATGGCTTCTACCTCAATTCTGCAACATCTTGGTTGTTCGAAATCCTATTTTCATGATGTCCTCCAGGGTTTCATCCGACAACTTCAGAGCCTGCAAGTTTACAGAGTTGAGCAAAGGGGTACAATCGGACAGCTCGTTTCGGAATGATACATGCAGATCTAGGAGCCTAATAATTCAGTTTAAACATGGGGCGCAGAATGTTTACATGCATATTGATATCTATCGCACATCTACACGTATAATTTTCTAGGGCATACATATTTATGAAGCTGATGGCGATCCTGCTGGGCTGCCTCACAGGGATGCACTCAGGTGTATACCTACGTTGACGGTAACTGAGGATGCCATCTTGGGGATTTTCTCGGAATTAAATATGGAAAATTCGGGACCTGAATGTTAAAAGTACCTGATTTATTGCGTGAGAATGATAGATATGTTTAACTTAACGGTCATCAGTCTATCTATTGACTCGATACAACGATGCTCGGCTTGCGTTAGAGTTTTGGACGAGGGATAACTATATACAGAGTGCTTCAATTTTTAGTAGATGGACTTTAACAATGGATTATTAATAGAATTTTGAAGAAAATGTGAGAAAAACCTTCTTCCTATTCGATTCTTCTGCTTAGATTAAGCTGCGAAATTGAAGTTTTGGAGTGACAACTATGACCGTACTTTAAAGTAAGAGCGCAAACATTTCTATACATTTTTATGTTTTCTTTTTCCACCAAGAATGAATAGTCCTAGTGCTACGCTCTGAATGATTGTGACCATCATAGCATTGAAATTTCAATTTATTTCACCCTGTAAGCTGCAAAACAAGCTCATCATTCTCTCTGGTCGTAAAAAAGCAAATTAACTCCTAAAAAACAATAGATTATTTCCGTATATTCCGTCAATTGGAGTTGCTTGAAATAGCGGTGGAGTTGAAGATATCAGAAGGTCAGGTTTGCAATAATCTGCGTGAACATTTGTCCATGAAAAAGCTTTTCTAGAAATGGCTGCGACACTTTCTCACAGCTAATCAAAAGTAACAATGCAACGTCGATTTCTAACGCTGTTAGAGCGGAATGAGAAGATACTTGAACTGCCAGATTAACGTCACGTAAACCTTTATGGATTAATACCTTCCTTTAATCTAATGGAAGTGACAAGGAAATTTGGCATTCGGAATGGGGTAGTAATGTCTTCAAAAAAAGTTCCTTCAGAGAAAACTGACTGTTTGGTGCGCTTTATGGGCTGGTGGAATCATTGGTCCGTACTCCTTCAAAAACGATGATGGCCCGAACGTTACAGTCAATGGTGATCGGTATAGAGCCATGATTACTAACTTTTTCATTCCTGAATTGAACAACCATGATGTCCAGGAGCTGTGGTTCCAACAAGACGGCGCAACATGTCACACAGCTCGTGCCACAATCGATTTATTGAAAGACACGTTTGGTGACCAGCTAATTCCACGTTTTGGATCGGTGAATTGGCCTCCAAGATCTTGTGATTTAACACTACTCTCTGTGGGGCTATGTAAAGTCATTGGTCTATGCGGATAAGCCACAAACCCTTGACCATTTGGAAGACAATATTCGCCGTGTTATTGCCGATAAACGGCCACAAATGTTGGAAAAAGTAATCGAAAATTGGACGTCCAATTTGGACTACATCCGAGCTAGCCGTGGCGGTCATATGCCAGAAATCATATTTTAAATGTAATGCCACAAGATTATCTTGCAGATTAATAAAATTCATGTCAATCGAATAATCCATTGTTGTTTTTTTGCAATTTACAGTTCTATAGCTCTAAAAAAACACCCTTTACTATCCGAATTTTCTCAAGAACTCCACTAACAACGGGACAGAGCAATACCTCCTAGACCTGTATCGAACAAAGACGACCTGTGAGATTCATCCCAGACTCCCCGCAGAATCCGTCGCTGTGCCTCCTGGACCCTGAAGACGGATACATCCGCCACTTCCATAGCTCACCGAGCGAGAATCTCATAATTCTGTCACCGCACGAACTCTAGCTGCTTGTTCCAAACCGACATTTCAATCTTGCCACGCCGCTGGAAAAAAACCGACAAAAAACGCACAAGAATTTCACTCTTCCCCCTACCCCGTGGAAAATACCCGGGCACATGTTTCGAAAAGAGGGGAGGGGTAGGAAAAAAACGTGTACCGAACTCCGAAACCGATAAATTCGGGAAGACAGCCGACTGCGCTATGTCTTAATTTATGTCGGGCAATTAAAATAAAAAGATGACATTTGTATATACGTTCCCGACGCTGTTGAGTATGCCGAGTTGACTTGTACCGGTACAGTGGCGCGTTTATGAGACGCTAAAAATAGGGATAGGAGGGTGGTAATTGTGGTATATCAGGAGGTAATGTCGGTGTCAAAACAATGGATTTGACACATTGATCAGTGTTGGGTTGTTGTTTAATCGATCTACGCCATTGTAATTAAGACTTTATAAACATCTAAGTGCCAACATTAAAAAACATAGCATATTTCACACTTTGATTTATTATTTCCTCATTCATCGCTAAATACCTCGACACGTGAAGAAAAAATAAAAAAATAACAACGAAAACCGAATAACAATTTCAAAAATTCAAAACTATAAGAACCAGAACTTGACGGTAAAGAATATTATATTGCGAATCATCGTAACATTGGATATTTTCGATTTCATAATTTATTTGTGTAAAGCTGTGTTGCAGCACTATACCATTTTCTTGAAATTTTCCATGACCAATTCGCACATTTGAGGCTGTAGGTACTCGATAACTGCACGAATTCCATCTTTAAGGTCTCGAATTGATTGTGGACCATCGGCATATAGGTATCTAAGCTTTAACGCTCCTCCAAAGAAAAAAGTCTAAAGGTGTTAAATCACAAAGTCTCGGTGGCCAGTTGTTCCTGCAAAATTGCTATTGTTTCGTTGCTTGTGTGGCACATAGTGCTGTCTTATTTTTAATAAACGTAAGGACCTAAGTATTTATGCAGAAAACGGTGCAATGTCTTTTGGTAGTATTCCCAAGATCGACGAGGAATCGACAAACCTGATGGGTTTTTGTCAACACTACAGGCTACAGCAGCAATATTCTCGGTTGTTCTTGAGTGACCCATATGGTTTCGATTCTCCATATCACTATTGTCCGAACAGCACGAATGTTTCCACCAGTTTCACTATTGTTTGCCGAAAAAGTGCTTCACGACGACCCAAAAGTGATGACCATTTTTGAATTTTAACAATTTCAATGCTATGTTGAAGCGTGAATCGTTCCATTTTTATTAATGGCTTATTTTTTTACCAAATAAAACTTTTTATCGGAAAAACCTATACATATGAATTCAAAATGTCATCTCGATCCAATAAGTAGTTTTGAAATTATCAGTAAAACAAAATTTTAAATGTTCAAATAAGTTTCATAACGAAAAACTTACCGCGACATTCGATATCTTGAAAATTTTATTCTGAGATTTTCGTATTTACTTTCAAACCGACGGCCGGACGAACAGAATTGAATCAGAATATGGATTCGTAATTCGTGAGTCGAACCTTATCTTTTAAAACCCACTATGGCACAAAATTCGAAAATTACTGACATACAGCGCTCAGTTCCGACAACAAGGGCTCAAAAATGAAAAATTGTATTGTGAGATTTCAGTCGTCCGTGACATCAGTAACACAAATACCACACCACTGGTTTTTCCACTAGAATGCCGCAAATTAATATCATGCAAAGTTCTGTTGTTTTCTTGGCGATTAATTCAAAGTGTCAAATGAAAATAGGTTTGGCGTAGCTCATCTTGCCATTCGGTGTAATTTATCGGTTTCAGTTGGTACTCATCAATTGTGGTAGGCATTGCGAAATTATCCGCTTTGTTAATTTTTCGAATTCACTAGTTACCCCTGAAAACATAATGGAACTAAACTCAAAGATTCTTACCTAAGCGTTGTTTGTGCTCTCTTTATGTATATGAATATTCAAGTGGGTACCTAAAAAGGGAATTGCTTATAAAGGGAATTTCAATCTTGCCAAAAATATTCAAAATTGGTAAGTTGTTCATAACTATTTGTTCATCTCCATTTTTCTAATTTAATTCAAAAAACCAAAGAAAAAACCAGGGAACAGAAAAAAATTAAAACCACTATAGTGGTTTTAAATATTTTTTTGTTCCTTGGTTTTTTCTTCGGTTTTTTGAAAAATTGGTAGATATTGATATGGTATATCGCAACAAAATCGATTTTTGCGAGGCATTTACAAGTGATACCTAAAAAAGGCACTCTTTAACCAAATTGCATTCAGCGATACTTCAACAACGCGAAGAAGTTCTACTTTAGTTTTAATATATAGCGATTCCTCAAAATCATACGATCTAAAATAAATTGCATCGGCCGGGAATCGAACCCGGGCCGCCCGCGTGGCAGGCGAGCATTCTACCACTGAACCACCGATGCTTCATGTCTAAAATAACTCCTTGAAGTTCTACTCTGGTTTTCATTCAGGAGTGATTCCTTAAAAAGTCATTATCATACGATCTAAAATAAATTGCATCGGCCGGGAATCGAACCCGGGCCGCCCGCGTGGCAGGCGAGCATTCTACCACTGAACCACCGATGCTTCATGTCTAAAATAACTCCTTGAAGTTCTACTCTGGTTTTCATTCAGGAGTGATTCCTTAAAAAGTCATTATCATACGATCTAAAATAAGTTGCATCGGCCGGGAATCGAACCCGGGCCGCCCGCGTGGCAGGCGAGCATTCTACCACTGAACCACCGATGCTTGATGTATACTGAAACTCCTTGAAGACATACTCTGGCTTTTCATTAGAAGTGATCTCTTTCAAGTCCTACCTAGGTATAAATAATATAAAACTTGAGCTCAATATCGAAAAAATCGAGGTAAGACCTAGAGCATGCGCAAATTGCACCCTTGGAGAACACATATTCTTCTTCTTCTTCTATCCATTCCAGACGTTGGCAATCAACATGGCAAGCTTTATCTTGTTCGCTGCGTTCCTAAAAAGTTGTATGGATGTCTGGCCAAACCACTTCCTGAGATTGTTCAACCATGAATGTCTTCTTCTACCCGGTCCCCTCCTGCCTTCCACTTTTCCCTGTATTATCAACTGCATATAACACATATACCTATAGAAATTGTGGTCTCCAAGGGCGCAATCAAAATCAAAAGTTCCCGACTTGAAATCCCTCTTTTTCCACTACAAATCATGCGTAGCGCTTCCTCAAAACCGACCGAACAAACCTAATATTTGCTTTCTAAAAATCCATCCGGTAATAGAAAGGCAAATACGTCATTACCGTCAGCTGACCGGCTATGAGGCGGTTTCTCCTTAAGCTGTCTTGAATAGTTTCAACAAAGCCAATATTTGCCTCATTTAGAAGACAAATAGATTACATCTTGAGTTTACACACGCGACAAATGAATCATATTGTTCGGCTGATTGGTAACGCGAATCGTCAACCAGTTCAGGATGCCGCCAAGATCATACACATGTACGAGATGGGATGGACAAGAACGATCTTGTTTGAGGCTTGGGTCTTTATTTGTTACCGCGGAGAATATACGTAAGTTGAACGAGAGTTATGAAAGTGGCTTGTTGGCAAATATGTATTTAATGTCAGGTGGACATGGTATATAATCTGGCCTTTAGGTGCTTTGGTGATGTTTTGCGCTTGGTTCATATGGCGATGGAAGCTATCGGTATTTTTTTCAAGAGTTGGCTGATTGAGTGAATTACTTTATAATATCAATAGTAAGCGTTCGAAAATCGAACTAAAAAAAAAGAATAGAACAAAGCACATCCTTGAATAGCAACAAAGCCTTAGTTTGTAATAAAGCTAGGTAAAAGTGTGAGAGAAAACAGAGGATAATTCTCGCCATACAAGTGGTAGCAGTTGTGATACTTCCTTGAAAATGTAAACCGTCCATGTATTATGTCAGTCTACCACTGAACCACCGATGCTTCATGTCTACTTCCACTGCTTGAAGTCCTACTCTCATCTGGTTTTTAATAAGGAGTGATTCCTTAAAAAGTCATTAATCATTATCATACTATCTAAAATAAGATGCATCGGCCGGGAATCGAACCCGGGCCGCCCGCGTGGCAGGCGAGCATTCTACCACTGAACCACCGATGCTTCATGTCTACTTCAACTCCTTGAAGTCCTACTCTTATTGGTTATTAATTAGGAGTGATTCCTTAAAAAGTCATTATCGTACGATCTAAAATAAGTTGCATCGGCCGGGAATCGAACCCGGGCCGCCCGCGTGGCAGGCGAGCATTCTACCACTGAACCACCGATGCTTCATACTACTTCAACTCCTTGAAGTCCTACTCTTATTGGTTATTAATTAGGAGTGATTCCTTAAAAAGTCATTATCGTACGATCTAAAATAAGATGCATCGGCCGGGAATCGAACCCGGGCCGCCCGCGTGGCAGGCGAGCATTCTACCACTGAACCACCGATGCTTCATGTCTACTTCAACTCCTTGAAGTCCTACTCTTATTGGTTATTAATTAGGAGTGATTCCTTAAAAAGTCATTATCGTACGATCTAAAATAAGTTGCATCGGCCGGGAATCGAACCCGGGCCGCCCGCGTGGCAGGCGAGCATTCTACCACTGAACCACCGATGCTTCATGTCTACTTCAACTCCTTGAAGTCCTACTCTTATTGGTATTTAATTAGGAGTGATTCCATAAAAATCCATTATCGTACGATCTAAAATAAATTGCATCGGCCGGGAATCGAACCCGGGCCGCCCGCGTGGCAGGCGAGCATTCTACCACTGAACCACCGATGCTTCATGTCTACTTCAACTCCTTGAAGTCCTACTCTTATTGGTATTTAATTAGGAGTGATTCCATAAAAATCCATTATCGTACGATCTAAAATAAATTGCATCGGCCGGGAATCGAACCCGGGCCGCCCGCGTGGCAGGCGAGCATTCTACCACTGAACCACCGATGCTTCATGTCTACTTCAACTCCTTGAAGTCCTACTCTTATTGGTTTTTAATTAGGAGTGATTCCTTAAAAAGTCATTATCGTACGATCTAAAATAAGTTGCATCGGCCGGGAATCGAACCCGGGCCGCCCGCGTGGCAGGCGAGCATTCTACCACTGAACCACCGATGCTTCATGTCTACTTCAACTCCTTGAAGTCCTACTCTTATTGGTATTTAATTAGGAGTGATTCCATAAAAATCCATTATCGTACGATCTAAAATAAATTGCATCGGCCGGGAATCGAACCCGGGCCGCCCGCGTGGCAGGCGAGCATTCTACCACTGAACCACCGATGCTTCATGTCTACTTCAACTCCTTGAAGTCCTACTCTTATTGGTTATTAATTAGGAGTGATTCCTTAAAAAGTCATTATCGTACGATCTAAAATAAGTTGCATCGGCCGGGAATCGAACCCGGGCCGCCCGCGTGGCAGGCGAGCATTCTACCACTGAACCACCGATGCTTCATGTCTACTTCAACTCCTTGAAGTCCTACTCTTATTGGTTTTTAATTAGGAGTGATTCCATAAAAATCCATTATCGTACGATCTAAAATAAATTGCATCGGCCGGGAATCGAACCCGGGCCGCCCGCGTGGCAGGCGAGCATTCTACCACTGAACCACCGATGCTTCATGTCTACTTCAACTCCTTGAAGTTCTACCAGTGCTTTCACTTATGGGTGATTCCTTAAAAAGTCATTATCGTACGATCTAAAATAAATTGCATCGGCCGGGAATCGAACCCGGGCCGCCCGCGTGGCAGGCGAGCATTCTACCACTGAACCACCGATGCTTCATGTCTACTTCAACTCCTTGAAGTTCTACCAGTGCTTTCACTTATGGGTGATTCCTTAAAAAGTCATTATCGTACGATCTAAAATAAATTGCATCGGCCGGGAATCGAACCCGGGCCGCCCGCGTGGCAGGCGAGCATTCTACCACTGAACCACCGATGCTTCATGTCTACTTCAGCTCTTTGAAGTCCTACTCTTATTGGTTATTAATTAGGAGTGATTCCTTAAAAAGTCATTATCGTACGATCTAAAATAAATTGCATCGGCCGGGAATCGAACCCGGGCCGCCCGCGTGGCAGGCGAGCATTCTACCACTGAACCACCGATGCTTCATGTCTACTTCAACTCCTTGAAGTTCTACCAGTGCTTTCACTTATGGGTGATTCCTTAAAAAGTCATTATCGTACGATCTAAAATAAATTGCATCGGCCGGGAATCGAACCCGGGCCGCCCGCGTGGCAGGCGAGCATTCTACCACTGAACCACCGATGCTTCATGTCTACTTCAGCTCTTTGAAGTCCTACTCTTATTGGTTATTAATTAGGAGTGATTCCTTAAAAAGTCATTATCGTACGATCTAAAATAAGTTGCATCGGCCGGGAATCGAACCCGGGCCGCCCGCGTGGCAGGCGAGCATTCTACCACTGAACCACCGATGCTTCATGTCTACTTCAACTCCTTGAAGTCCTACTCTTATTGGTATTTAATTAGGAGTGATTCCTTAAAAAGTCATTATCGTACGATCTAAAATAAATTGCATCGGCCGGGAATCGAACCCGGGCCGCCCGCGTGGCAGGCGAGCATTCTACCACTGAACCACCGATGCTTCATGTCTACTTCAACTCCTTGAAGTCCTACTCTTATTGGTATTTAATTAGGAGTGATTCCTTAAAAAGTCATTATCGTACGATCTAAAATAAATTGCATCGGCCGGGAATCGAACCCGGGCCGCCCGCGTGGCAGGCGAGCATTCTACCACTGAACCACCGATGCTTCATGTCTACTTCAGCTCTTTGAAGTCCTACTCTTATTGGTTATTAATTAGGAGTGATTCCTTAAAAAGTCATTATCGTACGATCTAAAATAAGTTGCATCGGCCGGGAATCGAACCCGGGCCGCCCGCGTGGCAGGCGAGCATTCTACCACTGAACCACCGATGCTTCATGTCTACTTCAACTCCTTGAAGTCCTACTCTTATTGGTATTTAATTAGGAGTGATTCCTTAAAAAGTCATTATCGTACGATCTAAAATAAGTTGCATCGGCCGGGAATCGAACCCGGGCCGCCCGCGTGGCAGGCGAGCATTCTACCACTGAACCACCGATGCTTCATGTCTACTTCAACTCCTTGAAGTCCTACTCTTATTGGTATTTAATTAGGAGTGATTCCTTAAAAAGTCATTATCGTACGATCTAAAATAAATTGCATCGGCCGGGAATCGAACCCGGGCCGCCCGCGTGGCAGGCGAGCATTCTACCACTGAACCACCGATGCTTCATGTCTACTTCAACTCCTTGAAGTCCTACTCTTATTGGTATTTAATTAGGAGTGATTCCTTAAAAAGTCATTATCGTACGATCTAAAATAAATTGCATCGGCCGGGAATCGAACCCGGGCCGCCCGCGTGGCAGGCGAGCATTCTACCACTGAACCACCGATGCTTCATGTCTACTTCAACTCCTTGAAGTCCTACTCTTATTGGTTATTAATTAGGAGTGATTCCTTAAAAAGTCATTATCGTACGATCTAAAATAAGTTGCATCGGCCGGGAATCGAACCCGGGCCGCCCGCGTGGCAGGCGAGCATTCTACCACTGAACCACCGATGCTTCATGTCTACTTCAACTCCTTGAAGTCCTACTCTTATTGGTTTTTAATTAGGAGTGATTCCATAAAAATCCATTATCGTACGATCTAAAATAAATTGCATCGGCCGGGAATCGAACCCGGGCCGCCCGCGTGGCAGGCGAGCATTCTACCACTGAACCACCGATGCTTCATGTCTACTTCAACTCCTTGAAGTCCTACTCTTATTGGTATTTAATTAGGAGTGATTCCTTAAAAAGTCATTATCGTACGATCTAAAATAAATTGCATCGGCCGGGAATCGAACCCGGGCCGCCCGCGTGGCAGGCGAGCATTCTACCACTGAACCACCGATGCTTCATATCTACTTCCACTGCTTGAAGTCCTAGTCTCATCTGGTTTTTAATTAGGAGTGATTCCTTAAAAAGTCATTATCATACGATCTAAAATAAGTTGCTAATTATTCTTACCCAATATCTAAATCACTATTTTCAATTTCAATACTCTCGGTAGAAGCTTGGCTAATGTCTTGAGACGGAGGTATGTCTTCTACAGCGTAATGAACAGGACTGCTTACTTCCATGGCTGTAAAAACACAAAATAAAAAGTGGGGTTTTTGCCAAAATATGAATACATTACCAACTAGGTAATAGTGCCGACAAAGGCTTGATAACAAAACAAATTTCTTTCTGCTCGCCAGATGCGGACGCCCCAGAGTTATCAATAGAGCTGTAAAACGATTAAGGTCCTTGATTGGTCCACGTATTTGTTCCTTGCACGAAAAAATTTTTGGCAAATTTTTTTTTACCTGCTGGGATTGGTTTTTCGACCTAAATTTCAGAATATTCAACTGCCCGTAAAGTTTGTGTGAAATTCACTTGACGCAACAACGTGAAAATATTATTTAGATTATAGTTCGTTTTCGAAATATACGAAAAAGTCAATAGGTCACTAGTTAAGGTTAATTATGAAACCGTTGAATTCATCTATTAAAATCAGATGATTTCGTGAATATCAATAAGATATCAAATCAAAAAAAATTCACTAATAAATAAAAAAAAGTATGCGAATGTGATCTTATTGAGGAATTATGTAGTTCAGCGTAGCGCACAGATCCACCTGTGTGGTCTTATCTGGTTTTCAATTAGGAGTGATTCCTTAAAAAGTCATTATCATACGATCTAAAATAAATTGCATCGGCCGGGAATCGAACCCGGGCCGCCCGCGTGGCAGGCGAGCATTCTACCACTGAACCACCGATGCTTCACATCTACTTCAACTCCTTGAAGTCCTACTCTTATCTGATTTTTAATTAGGAGTGATTCCTTAAAAACTCATTATCATACGATCTAAAATAAGTTGCTAATTATTCTTACCCAATATCTAAATCACTATTTTCAATTTCAATACTCTCGGTAGAAGCTTGGCTAATGTCTGGAGACGGAGGTATGTCTTCTACAGCGCAATGAACAGGACTGCTTACTTCCATGGCTGAAAAAACACAAAATAAAAAGTGGGGTTTTTGCCAAAATATGAATACATTACCAACTAGGTAATAGTGCCGACAAAGGCTTGATAACAAAACAAATTTCTTTCTGCTCGCCAGATGCGGACGCCCCAGAGTTATCAATAGAGCTGTAAAACGATTAAGGTCCCTGATTGGTCCACGTATTTGTTCCTTGCACGAAAAAATTTTTGGCAAATTTTTTTTTACCTGCTGGGATTGGTTTTTCGACCTGAATTTCAGAATATTCAACTGCCCGTAAAGTTTGTGTGAAATTCACTTGACGCAACAACGTGAAAATATTATTTAGATTATAGTTCGTTTTCGAAATATACGAAAAAGTCAATAGGTCACTAGTTAAGGTTAATTATGAAACCGTTGAATTTATCTATTAAAATCAGATGATTTCGTGAATATCAATAAGATATCAAATCAAAAAAAATTCACTAATAAATAAAAAGAAGTATGCGAACGTGATCTTATTGAGGAATTATGTAGTTCAGCGTAGCGCACAGATCCACCTATGTGGTCTCATCTGGTTTTCAATTACGAGTGATTCCTTAAAAAGTCATTATCGTACGATCTAAAATAAATTGCATCGGCCGGGAATCGAACCCGGGCCGCCCGCGTGGCAGGCGAGCATTCTACCACTGAACCACCGATGCTTCATATCTACTTCAACTCCTTGAAGTCCTACCTCCGTTTTTATTCAGGGGAGTGATTCCAAAAATAGAAATATCGAGGATAACAATAACGTAAAATGATTTCTATCAACATTAAAATAAAGGTAAAGTATACTGAACTACTCTAAACTAAAACTGAGAAATTGCTAAGAGGTATAAGCCACACTATAGGGCTCCCATCCTTGTCTCAATAATATTCAGTGTTATAAACCATACTATAGGTCTCCCTTATTTATAGATTTTATTGTTGAGTTATCATTCATTGTATAAAATTGCGCAGAGATATAAGCCGCACTATAGGACTCCTGTCCGGGTTTCAATTTTTCATTTGTACCTGAAGAATTCATTAACCATCGGTCATAACACTCATAACAATGCTCAAAGTAAGCCTCACTATAGGACACCCATCCGGGTCTTACGTGTCATTGTTAACTTATCAAAGGTATAAGCTCCACTATAGGCGTGTGGCAGACGAGCATATTACCACTGAATCCTCTTGAAGTCCTACCTTGGTTCTCATTTCGAGGGATTCTTCAGAAAGTTCTAAAAAACATGTCATTGGCCGGGAATCGAATACTTATAAGATATATATGATAGAAGAAATTGTGATAAAGCAAAGAAAATCATGAAACTTTGGCGAGACTGAATGTTCATGTCTTCTTCCCTTTCATCCATCATTTTAAAAAAGAAAGCAAAAGCTACAACTGTTGATCCTACATTTCATGACACAGCTACATCTCTTGTTTCTACAACGCCCAGACTATAGCTCTACTGCTCCCCGATCGTCCAGCGATACCATCCATCGATAAACCCCAACCACCAAGAATAACTCGACCCAAGCAAAGCTCATTACCTGACAGAGTACCTTACACTTACTCCAAACGGCAATCAGCAACTGGCCATATCTCCCCATCTTGATTTAAACGCCGATCTCACCTGTGAATGTCCCACAGGTATTTAAAATTCAAAACAGTTCAACTAATCACGATGCCTACATGACACCACAACCACCATAAATTCGATGGTGGTTAACTTGAGTCTGGTTATCGTGGTGGCGAATCTTGAAGGTTGATTCGTCATTCTTTTCCGGTCTCTTCGGCAAAGGGCACTTGAGCGAACAGCTATATTACGACGTCCTGTTTCAATTGGAGCTTGCTGTCATCTGAGTTGAACATGTGTAATGTGCTGTTTCCGTTATGCTAAAAACTGAATGAATACAGGTAGGCGGGAGGAGGTGAATGTGAAAGGAATGATTATAGCTTTAGATTCGCTCTGCAGAATCTGCCGTTATCGCTGAACGAATCTTGGTAGCAGAGGCGGTTCATGGAAGCGATAAAAAATCCAACATTTTGAGAGATTATTATTTGTCAGTTAATAATTATTTGCATGTTTACATCAGTCAATAGTATAAGAAATACACATTCTATGACTTTTTGGTTAAGTTGGTTAAGTTAAGTTTCTTTTAGATACAAGGTATTTCCTAAGTACTGTCTGTACGAATCTTCAGGGTGTGAATCGTTAGGAAGATTTAAAACAAATTTCCTTTGAACATATGTCAATAACATATGAGTTCATTCGTTTCTGTTGATGGTAAAAAAAGGTACCTATTCATTAAATGTCATGAATATCCTCCTTGAAATGATTTGGTTGGAATTTGGTTATAAGTAATAAGGAGCTTATTTAGCTATAACTAGAATGAAATTATCAGGTTCAGTGGCGTCTCAAAGGGCGAATGCTCTCTTTTCTCCTGGAACAATTCCAACTAAAAATTTTTCAAAAACAGAAAGATACTTTTGGGATCGAATAGAAATATAAATCAATGAATTTGAAATCAAAAATATTATGCTGTCTGGAATATCGGCCTTGGTGACTATTGCTCTTTATAGTGATACCATCGTCGATTCTATCGTAAAAATATGTTTTCGTACGATCTAAAATAAATTGCATCGGCCGGGAATCGAACCCGGGCCGCCCGCGTGGCAGGCGAGCATTCTACCGCTGAACCACCGATGCTTCATGTCTACTTTAACTTTTTGAAGTACTACTTTGGTTTTTGTTTAGGAGTGATTCCTTAAAAAGTTATTATCATACGATCTAAAATAAATTGCATCGGCCGGGAATCGAACCCGGGCCGCCCGCGTGGCAGGCGAGCATTCTACCACTGAACCACCGATGCTTCTTGTTTAAGATAGCACTTTGAGTGCTAGTAGTGGTTTCATTTGTGAGTGATTGTTCAAAAAGATATTATCTTATGGCAATATGGTATCTAATAATTAAAAGGAATTTTCTATTCGGAATTAAACCCAGATTTACCTCTACCTTCATTTGCAGTAGTCTGTGGAACATAAGCGATTTTGCCTTGAATTTTTCATCAGTGAATCGTTTGTCACTATTTTCGTCTCGAACTGAGAAAATAGCAAATAATTGGGTAAAACGTCTCTCAATCCCCTGGAACGAGAGCGCAAAAAGTGCTTTTCAAATTTGTATTACTATAATATGTGCTCTGCTTCACTGAGTCCTAATTAGAACATGAGGCAACAGTGAAGGAAACATAGTTTCACTTTGAGGCTAAAATAATAATAATAAGACAAAAATTAATAAACATCAATGTCTTGACTTTTATTCAAGTTAAACAGGTGAAAATTCAATAAATTCACTTAACAGATTCATTTGTTTTCAAATCTAACTCCTACAATCTATTTTTTTTTAACAAAACTCTTTTATTTTATAACAATTCGACTCCTATTCTTCAGGTAACCATCTAGCCATTCCATCTCATAATAACTCAGGTCCGGACCAGAAAAAAAGAACGGATAAGTAACATCCCCATCCCTATTTATCACTTTAACCAGATCTTTTCGTGGCACCATGTACGGTTTGGCATTCACGTGATGGAATCTGAGCTTTTTGAAGAAATAACCACTGATATGGCTATCATCCATCCAGGTAAACTTCGAACTTTGCGCATACGCGTAGAACTCGAAAATAACGTTTTTGGAATACACAAGAAACATTCCGATATAGGTCGATATGTGCCTCTTCTTAGGTTTTCTTTTTCTCGGATAACCTCCTATGAAGGATCTAATGACTCTCTCATTGGGAGGTAGACAGAGAAGGAAGTTGATGGCACCTTTTGATGAAATCTTCTTGTCAAGAAAGGTTATGAGGCCTTCCACATTGATGAAGACGTCCTCGTCAGTCTTCAACATATATTTTGCATGTGCGCAGTGATAGATAGCATATTTGAACATCATTACATTTTTGTAGGTAGTGTTTTTGAAGGACTCCCTGAAAGAACCCTGTATCAAGTCTTTGTACATGGAATTTTCTCTTTCAATCCTCTTTTGCAGCTCTGGTTTCACCACACTACCTAGCGCGAACAGAATTAAGGCTCTTCCATTTCTTTTGCCCCAAGTGCGTCGTATGAGTCTTCTCCTGGCAAAGTTCTTGGGTGAAGAATTGACCAAAATCAGAATAAATATTGAGCTATTGCACCTATTCGAATTCATTATCTTGAACTCAAAACTCTGATTTACCAGTCTGTGGTAATCGCCTATCTGCAATTTGTGTGTGGGATAGTTGTAGGTGCTGTTGTTGATCCTGTCATATGCTTCTTTGTACTTCAAGAGACTTCTATCCGGTACTTGAAAAATAGAAATATTGATGAGGTAGGAGATCTGGTACACCATTACCACAGAGACGACCATTATGGGAAGGAGGAGGAATGGATCATTCCAGTTCGATTTCTTTCTCATTTTTTCTACTTGATTCACTACGATTGTGGTAAGAAATAAGTAGGTATTATTGACAGATATCAATTATACAACTTCAGAATCTTTGACAAGTCAATATTACTTATTTTGTGGACACAGATTTCATAGAACTCATTTTGTTTGTGACCAACAAGCAGAAATATCAATCACAGGGAACAGCTGTTTTGGTGTCGAGGTTTTTTGAGCTAATTCTATATCAATTTGATATCCTGAATTCAAATAACTATTCATTTTCACCTAGGAGCTCAAATTTAGAGGAATATATGCTCAAATATGTAAGTGTAGACAAAAGTAGATACGAAATTTTCATTTTAGTTATACAAAATACAATATTATATCGTACTTACAAAAAAAAAACATTGAAAAATCAAATAATCACTCAACACTTCGACAGCTTTTTTCCTCGACATTATTTAATGTTTTTTTAATCAGTCCCTTTAAAAAAACCTGACGAAATCAATCAATATTTCATCTCCTCAATCCCTCAAACCACAAGAAACTTAGATCAAACAATTGCATATTATTCAAGTAACAAGAGAGAAAATTTGACTTCTGTACTGAAATTCGAGACCGTAACGGAAATTGAGATCCTCAAAATTATCAGCCAAATCAAATCCAAGGCATGCGGTTTAGATGAAATAGGAATGTATACTATCCATCTATGCTGTCCTTTCATCCTTCCTTATTTGACTCATACTATTAATTTCTGCATCACAAAATCTATATATCCAAAATCATGGAAGAAAGCCCTTCTAATTCCGAAACCTAAGGTGAACATGCCCAATGAGTATAAAGATCTCAGACCTATCAGCATTCTCCCATGCCTATCTAAAATCCTAGAGAAGGTAATTAATGGACAACTTCTAAACTACATAACCTCAAATAACATACTACCAGAAACGCAATCTGGATTTCGTAAGGATCACAGCTGCTCTACTGCACTATCTGATATCGTAGATGATATAGTTCGAGCAGCCGACAATAACCAGTATACCATGCTGGTGTTGTTGGATTACACTCGAGCTTTTGATACTTTGGATCGTTCAGTATTGTTAGCGGTGCTCCACTATATCGGACTGGACGAGAGCGCAATCCAGTTCTTCAGAAGCTACTTTGAGGGAACATCACAGAGGGTAATAATCGATAACACCGTATCGCAGGATCTGATAACCACAACCGGGGTAATGCAGGGCTCAATCTTAGGCCCCGCTTTATATGCCATTTATACCTCAGGGCAAAATTGCTGCTTTAAAAAATCAAAAGTACATTATTACGCTGACGATACTCAAGTATACTTGTCATTCAACAGGGAAAATGCTCATGACACATGTGAAACAATGAATCGCGAACTCGCTGAATTCAGCAAGTACTCATTGGATCACAATTTATTTCTAAACCCAGAGAAGTGTTGTGTTATGTTGTTCGGTCCAAGGAGTCATTTTCAAGATATCAAGAAAATCATAAAAATAAAAATAGGAGATAATTTGCTGAAAATAGAAGACGCCAAACGAAATCTAGGACTTACATTGGATTCAAATTTGAGGTTCGATAAACATGTTTCCAGTTGTATTCAACGTGCTCGGTATAAACTAAGAACGATATACAATAATCGCCATTTCATCCCGGAAAAATTGAAGAAACTATTATGCGATTCTCTTGTTCTATCAACCTTCAACTACGCTGATGTTGTCTATGGCAATTGCCTCACTAGTGCTCAGAGACTGAGAATTCAGAGGGTTCAGAATTCATGTCTTCGCTTCATTTATGGTATCCGAAAATACGAAAGAATATCGCATAAATTAAAAGAGATTAGTTGGCTCAATATGGATTATCGCCGTAAATATCACGCTGCATGTTTTTATCATAAAATCCTAGTAAATAAAGTACCTAAATATCTCTACCGAAAAATAATCTACAGAAGTCATGTACACAATATAAATGTACGAAGTAGAGGTCTAATAACACCACCGGCGCATAGGACGACTTTTTTCCAGAGGTGTTTCACATACAACATCGCTTCTGTGTACAATGCCCTTCCTTCTCAACTAAAAATATTGAACCTGCAAAAATTCAAGTCCAGTATTTTTTCTCATTACCAACTTGAGCAGAATCGAATTTGAAGGACTGAATTGTGTATTTAAATAGTCCTAACCAAATGAAAGAGAGAGAGAGAGAGAGAGAGAGAGAGAGAGAGAGAGAGAGAGAGAGAGTTATTGTACATATTATATATGTATAAATTTTCTAATGTAATTAGACGTCTTAGGTTGTTTTATACCAATGAAATTGTTATATTTTGTTTAGGTTGAGTTGAACAGAAGATGTACTTAGGTGCATCACTGGACTCCGCCTATTCTCACATTTTCGAGGTTATTTTTTTTCTTTGTAAAATTATTTGTATTGATCTTGTATTGTGGGAATAAAGTCAATTATTATTATTATTATTATTATTATATAAGGTTGTTACATATAATGGATATTCCTTCTGGGGGGTATATATCCCCCTTATCCCCCCCCCCCTAGGATACGCCACTGTATCTTAACTGAACTGAATTTCTAAAGTTTACAGAAACACAAATTTACTCTTTGCTGGGCTTCATCGAGAGTTGAGATTTTATTAGGGGCAATAAATACCAAACAGGCGGTTCTTCAACTTGAATGGGTGTGCCAGGTACAAATCTACCAAAAATTTTCGGGTAGCTCCATCTAGCGGAATTGCAGTTTCAGCGCAAAGTAGTCTACAACCTTAAACTCCAGCAGTATTCTGCCATCATGTGCATGTCCCATCTTCCTTGGTAGCGGTCCTCCATAACTTTAATATGTTGGTGAAATCTTTCACCTTGTTCCTCACTCATGTCTCCTAAATTTTCTGGTAAACGTTTTAAGAGGGTTTGTAAATAGTGTATTTCAATACTCATATTTCACACTAAGGATTTGAAACTATTAAGCATCTTGTTAACCATTTCAATATAATTTTGAGCTTTATGATTGCATAGAAAATTTTCTACAACTGCAACAAATGATGCCCAAGCTTCTTGTTCAACTTGATTCATTGAATTTATGAGGGCAGGTTACTTCATTAATTATCTTAATTATCTTATTTGTGGTGCGTAAATATCCCTGCTTTGAGTTTTTCTGTGCTCAACTGATGCGTTTTCACCCCTATGTATGCAAAACATGATCCATTCTTATCAAGAGGCTTTACAAATTGCTTCATTAAGCCCAACTTAATATGTAACGGAGGAAGTAGGTATGATTTTTCTCTTACTTACCCGAGTTAGGGGATAAAAGAGTCAGTTCAGGTACCTGAGAATCAATGGTTCCACTATTTATAGATTTACCTGGAATTTACTCATTTACAGACTGACAATAAAACTATTGTACCTACATTAATGAATACTTATATTATAATAATTTTAGATCTCTCATAAAAGAATACACCTACTGAATGAAATCCACATTGGCAGATAAGTTGATGTATCTAAAAGAGTAGAGCTGATAGAGAAAAACGGATTGTATGTACAGTCCCAAATATAGTTAAAATTCGGTCACCAAAAAAAAAATAAATTATTTTGATCATGTTTGTACTACTTTCTTTTTATTATCCAAGGAACTTCTCAGAGCGTAGCTGGCTGCTAAGTTCACAGTGTCAGTTAAGTCTACAAGCCAGAGGTTAAAAGAATGATATTCAGTCGAGAATAATTTCGAAATATATGTTTGTTTTTCTAGTTTTCAGCATCTTACAGATTCCAACTACAGGTCTGCTACTAGCTCGATCACCTCACAAGACTTCACACCCCCTTTTACAGCTTCATTCTCGGATCTGCCATAACCCGAACAGAATTTAATTTTCACTAGCTGATACAGGCTGACGTAATTGATTGCATTCAACGCTATCTTGATACCCGACATAATTTCCATCTCGCAACATTAATCAATAGAGCTCGACATAAAACTGAAACAGTGATTGATGTGCTGCCTGCCACTCTGCGAGAGAGAGAGGGAGAGCAAGATTGTTCAGTGATAAAGTTCTAAGACGCTAATTCTTCTCTAGTGAGGCGCCACTTGGTTCGATCATTATTAGTTCCTATTTAATTAATACGTTATGCGTTGATGTATATTAATTAGTGTAACTTATTGCGAGGGGGTTGAGGGTTGGGAGGGGATTTGTTGGTCCCGAATTCGCGAATTGTCAGGGCCGAATTGGTTTGATTCTGTTGTGTGTGGTGGTTTGGTGTCGTTCAGAAATTTGTTATAAGGGAAAAAGCGATTAATATAAACAGGATCATATGCCATTTATAATATTTGAGGACGATATCTGGCATTTTCCTAGCATTTGAAATCGCATCTTGTTTGAGTTGTATTTTCAGCTTTGTATTACCAAGTGCGTCGAAAGAAAAATAACTGTCAAGTGTCAGAAGAGTATATTCTAATTTAGAATATATTTTTCGCTCCTCAGATTACCGAGATCTCATGAGTTCTACTTCTTCATTCATGACTCGGTGTTTAATAGAATATAGTCTATGCTCTCATGATATAATAACTGATTATTCAGTTAATACTCATTCGAATATTCCACCTATGAATGGACTGGATCTTCGTTGATATCTAGCAAAGAAAAATGCATAACTATTTAACAGATCAATTTAACGAACATGTAATACTGTTATCTAATGATAAATGCAAAAACGTTCGTCATTTTTGGAAAGTCCAAACCCTGGTTTCACCGAAAATATTGTCATATTTTTATAATAAAATTGTCGGTTGTAAAATCCAGCAATAAGTTTTATTACACGAGAACCTACAAAATACAGAAGATTCTCAAATAGACGCCAGTAAAACCTTCGCTAGGACACTTCAATCTACATAGACCCATTACAGGTATTTTTTTATTTTTCTTGGGATTCGGAGGAGTACAGATTTCTATACTTTCAACTTGAATTTGCTAGAAACTCAGAATAATCATGTTTATTAGTTTTTATTGCTCTGGGACTGAAAAAACCAGATCAATTTCCATAAACACCATCGAAACGATCCAAAATATCTATTATCAACTTTATGACATCTCATTATTTTGAAAAAATATATATTAATATTCCGGAATAGGGTAATAATAATAATAATAATAATAATATATTCATCATCAAAGTTTACATATACATAAACATACATATGAGGGACTAATGAATATTCAAAAAATAGAGAAAACCAAGTAAAATGGTTTTCTGTGAGTGAAATCACAAATATTAAAAAATTTTACATTAGCCTTAATGTGTAGGTAAGTAGATGCAGAGTATCATTCCATTTTCGGTCTTTTCTCAATCCAGTGTGAATAGTCCAATTCAGGTTCAGTGTCGCAATTCGGTGATCCATATCCATATCCGTGTATTATGTCACAATTCGGGTAAATTCTCAGTTATCGAGTAGTTGGTCAAGATTCGGGTAAGTAATATATACACACATATACATATATATATATACACACATTTATTTTATTATTTATTTAGAGTTTATAATATTGTAGAGCAGTGTTCTTTCGGTGTTTTTTATCCATTAATTAGTTTGAATAGAGCCTAAAAATTATGCCGTAATAATTTTTTCCATATTCATATGAGATTTGCATTTTGTAATAAGTTCATTACAGCACTGTTTTCAGAACTGTTATAAACTCATTACGATACTGAAATAGAGAAATGTATATACCTACCTAATATAGAAATACGTTTCGAGCGAGTTATTGAAGACCATCATGGTAGATCTCATTACTCCCGCTAATATTTTAGAGCCAGCAAAGAGTATACGTTTAGATTCGCTTCCTGTAAAGTCCAAGATTTGCGATTGGGGAAAGAAAGTACTGAAGTTGAAGAAGCAATTTTACCAGATTATTTTGCTAAACTCGCAAAAGAATAGGTACCTTAATTTTTTTCGCAAAAATATTTTATGTTACGATCTTGTTTACAATCAAAAATCGAAATATGAAACGATGATGATGTTCATTAAAAAAAATGTTGGATACAGAGTTGAAAAACCAAAAATTTTCACTCCCAGAAGAAAAATTCCAGATGTTGAAAGTTGCTTTATGGATCGGAGTTAGTGGAGCTTGTAAAGTTGATGAATTTGCCAAAAGGTGTAAAGATAATGTCGAGATCATGAGAAATAAGACACAAAAACGCACAAGAAAAGACATTTTGCAGTTCTATCTAATAATGACTTTCCCCCTTTGACATTATTTAAACAATATTTAACCTTGCTACTGCTACCATCTTTCCTTCTCCGCGACTACTATAGAATATAGCTCTTTTTATTTCGAATATGATCAAAATTTGCTAGTTTTCCATCACTTGATATGTAATAATTATTGAACAATCTGTAGGTAATCCGAATTTATTGTCATATCAATTGCAGTTTTAAAATCGTCAGAGTCATTTTTGGAATAAATGATTCAATATTTAGCGTTGAAACAAACAAAAATGAATGCAACAAGCGAATTTGATCTGGAATTTCAAAATACTCCACCTGAAATTATTGAATCTGCTCATACAATGACCGAAAGTTAACTACCTATCTGAGAAATAAAAGGATATTGAAATATAAAAAATATTATACTCATTTCGCTGGAAAGAAGCAAAGAAGACATGTTTTTGGCATATTTTCATGATGACTCAATGAAATGGAAGAATGCATTGTAAGTACAATGCGACAACTGATGATCAAATACTTTGATCTCTTCCATAACTGTCTCTAACCCTCAACCACAAATACTACGCATAAAAACATAACTTATCTTCTGAAAGATATGTTCTAGAGATTTCTTCACAAAATACCTCCACTGCAGTTTTCAAATTCAATAATTATCAAAATACAATAAATATAAGTGTCACTATGAATTAGGTATGGACGTTTCAGATATATTCTGGAGTTTCGATTGTTGTTCCTTAATAAAAATAAACGATACCTTATTTATTTAATTTCAACACTCGTGGAGAAAGTAGAGTCTCTTATGTACTCGGGTAGAATGAAAATCCGATGCTCGTGATACTTTAGGATCGCCCTCGGAATGATTCACTCGTATCGGATTTTTACTTTCTCCACGAGTGTTGATGTTGAAAATTATAATAAAATAACTTCTACAATTCTCATTCGATTTCAATGAAATTTGGTATGGGTGTTCAGTTTGAACTGTAGATGGTCTCATAAGAGTTTCAGCTTCTGGATTTCATTTTATTATTCTGATTTCAATGAAATTAGTTATTAATATTCCTAAGAATTGAGATAGTGATTAAGACCGAAAGAACACACTACTGAGTGCTGACTTTTCAGGAGCAAAGCACAAGGACCATTGACAGAGAATTTTTTTATAATTATCGCAACATTCACTCGCATCGAATTTTCATTCTAGCCGAGTGCCTAAGAGACTATACTTTCTCCACGAGTGTTGATATTAAAAATTATAATAACTTCTACAATTCTCGTTCGATTTCAATGAAATTTGGTAGGGGTATTCAGTTTGGGCTGTAGATGGTCTCATAAGAGTTTCAGCCCTCCAGGATTTCATTTTACCAATCTGATTTAAGTGAAATTAGGTAAGGATTTCAATGGAATTTGGTATGGGTGTTCAGTTTGGGCTGTAGATGGTGTCATAGGAGCTTCAGCTCTCCTGGATCTCATTTTATTATTCTGATCTTAATGAAATTAGGCACAGATTAGGCTTAGGATTGAGATGGTGATTGAGATCGAAAGAACACACTACTGAGTGCTGACTTTTCAGGAGCAAAGCACAAGGACTATTGACAGAGAATTTCTTTATGATTATTGCAACATTCACTCGCATCGGATTTTCATTCTAGCCGAGTGCCTAGGAGACTATACTTTCTCCACGAGTGTTGATGTTGAAAATTATAATAACTTCTACAATTCTCATTCGATTTCAATGAAATTTGGTAGGGGTATTCAGTTTGGGCTGTAGATGGTCTCATAAGAGTTTCAGCTCTCCAGGATTTCATTTTACCAATCTGATTTCAATGAAATTAGGCAAAGATATTCCTAAGGATTGAGATAGTGATTAAGACCGAAAAGAACACACTACTGAGTGTTTTCTTTTCAGGAGCGAAGCACGAGTGCCACCAACATTTACAGAGATTTTTTTTTATAATTATCGCAACAAGAGATGCACCCCTCCAATACGTCTCTGCAAGTCGCCACCCCCAGGCGTGCATTTCTCAACAAGTTGAACGCAAAGCCGCCTCCAAGTTTCACACTACGGCAATATGTCTCTCGCAAACTTCGGAACAGTAGACGCTTTGAATTAACAAGTTGTTTTAATAAAATCCAAACCCTTCCCCCGTGTTCCTGCCTCTTCCCGGATCTCTCCTCGGGAGTGGGATAGCCGAGACTCGGGGAGAATAAATCAAAAGTCTCGGGCGACCCCCCTTCGCCCCCTCGCCCGTGTTTTGCTTATGAATTTGTTCCAGTTTATGGAATGCCGGAGTTAATAATGTCGACTTTTACCCTTCTGCCACCTTTACGAGTTTTTGTTCAACATTATCCGGAGGATTTTCATTAAAGCCGGCAGGGGAAATGAATGTAAATTGAGTTATACACAGGGTGTCTGGGGATTTTGGTGGACGTTGCTTATGTGGACTGGTTGAGGGTGTGGAAGGAGGGTTGTGGTCGTGGTTTTGGGGTGACCTGTAGTGGACCAAGAGTGATGCAATTTTTTTCCTCTTCATTTGATACTTTGTATGGTTTGTATATCACCACATATTCAAAGCGCGGTTTCCAATATTCAATGTAACCTGGTTTGTATATACGGATCACTTGTCATTAGTCAAACAAATTTTTGACACAACAGCGAATGTAATGGATTTTGTTGCTTTCACGTCCTGGAGAAAGCATGTTGAAGTTCAATCTGTATGAAAATCAAAATATTCACCAGTTTTTTTGTGACAGTGCGATTGTAGACTATGCTCTTTCCAAATACCTGCTGTCTTGAGTCCTGAGATTGATCTCTAAAGTTGTTAGAGAAACTATATTTCTAAAAGATTTATGAAAACTGTTCAGTACAAGATCAGGATGTAATTTAATACCGAGTAATACACTCGATGCACAATAGCTGCCGTTTAATCTAATATAAATAGTTGTTCATTAAACATACAAATTACAATCCTACTCCATGAAATGTATTTCTCAATTCCATTAGGTAATTCATAAGAATCTTAATCCTAAACGAAGGTTCCGTTAAAACAAAATCAACGGGTATTTCTTCCAAATGATGCATCAGAGGTTTTCTTGCAGAATCTAGATCAGGATATGTTCATTTGTATCTATTGCAGTCGTCATGATAGATTTGCTGTTCTCTCAAAACCATTGATACACCAAAATTAAGGCACTTCTTCATTCCAACTGTACACTGCCGCGAAAAAAGAACTCACGCTGAAGAAATCCTGATCTCCAAAGTCAATGCCAATATAGGAAAGATAGGCTCTTTTCACAAAGTCAGAATAGTTATTTCCTACAACTGCTATGGAAATTAGCTTGTCAATTTCAAAAATATGTATTGCTCATACTGTGAGAAATATTACATCACAAGGCACTTTGCCCACACCTCGCTTGGTAGACCAATAAAATTGGATTTTTGAAGTCGTTTCTATGGAAACACAAGAAATGAACAAATTCTTTCAACGAAGGCCATTTTGAATTGAATTAGGTTTATTAGTTGAATTATTTAAATTTCTGCAGTTTTAGGAAAAGTATAGTGTGCAACATGTGGAGAAAGTCTTTTTCTCACTCGTGTGTTTGCGGAACTCGCCTTTCAGGCTCGTGCCACAAACTTCCACACTCGTGAGAAAAGTTGGATTTTTTCCACTTGTTGCAAAATATGCAACAAGTGCAAAACTGCCGTTGTATATAGGCAATTTCAAGAATAAAATAAGTGATTTAGAGCATGGAATTGAACAGGGTCGGTGGTTATGTTATCTTGCTGTAAGAATGTTGATTCAAATTTAATTCCAAGTAAATATTAGGGTCATTAGATTCTAATTTTCAGCAGAAAATTTCTATCTTAGCCGTTGAAGATATATTTATTTCTTTATTTTGGTAGGTATCGGGTAGGAACATTTCCTTTCTGCACTTTTCCAACAATGAATTTGGAGTAAAGAAGCAATACCTGTAATATTGTAAGATTTTGAGAATTATAGGTAATTACATAAAGTCACATAGGCTCTACCTTTTGTGAGATGGATTGTTTATAGATCCATTATTTGAATGGTCTTTCACAACATCTTTCAAATTGATACGACCTGAATATTGAAAAAAAAATACAACACAACAATACCAAATTTTTCTTCGCATAGGACTAGATAGGGATTCATCAAGCCAAGTTGGTTGACATTTTAAACAAATACTCGAATTGAAAATCAAGCTCGTGATAAATTACATACTTGACTTTGGATTGACTTGATTTTAGATATTTATTGCTTGACTTGATATCAAGCTACTTGATGCTTGATATGACGCGTCGCACGGCATATATTTCGGCAATCTCGTGCGCTCTCAGACTAAATAAGGGGATTCTTCGAGCGCCGAGAGACTGAAGCATTCGCCAGTGTGACTTTATTAGTAGTTTTCTCACATTTCTATGAAATCGCTTGGTAGATTTTGGTCGTTTCAGAAATATCCTTCCAAACTTGGCCAAGAATTTTGCAAAGCCTGTAGCTTCATTTGAAAGACAATTTTCCAGAGCTGCGCTTACAGTTACAAAAATCCTCAATAGGTTAGGAGACAAATCTATAAGATGCCTCATGTGACTTCAATCCTGGATGGGAAATTATGAAATCAAACAAAGCCTGTAGGTTTCTCAATATAAAGAAACTTTATTTTTTATTATTTTTTATTCTGCTATGATTTATAGTGATTTAATTTATGTTTCTATTTCAAAAAAGTTGATATTTTCGGTTTTTTATACAATAAGTTCAATAAACGAGTGTTTTTTTATTGATGTGACACTACACAATAAAACTGCTAAAAATTAAGTACCTAGCTTGATATGATTTAAGTACTTGATAAATAAATACTTGACTTTTCTTGAGATTGAAAAAAAGTAGCTTGAAAATCTAGCCAAGCCGTGAATCTCAAATAGGTACCTACCTACTTGACGCAATAAACGCTTCTTCGTAACATCTTCTACGTCTCAAATCCTAGACAATATGCTCCTCTCGCGATCGCAAGCTAGACAACCACCTAGACTCCTCTCAATCGGAATCTTCGCAGCATCTCTAGCAAACCGGATTATCTGGTCCCCCCGAGATATCCGAGGTACTTCCGGCGACCAGAATCCAGGTAATCACTCACGTGTGACGCGTAATCACAAAGGGGCGGTACCCGCAGATGAATTCTAATGAGAAAACGGTCCAGCCCACTACGACGCACAGCATCCCGATTGGACGTACCGGCCGTACGTAGCACACCTCTGGAAATTATCGAGGGGTAGCGTGTCTGGCTGCATTGGTGGCGCGGCCTCGACGGTATGACCGTTAATAACAGCTCGAGATGGTTGGTCTTTATTTTTTTTTCTTGAGACTCACGTCCATATGATTTGAGGAGTGGTGGTTGTTATCTTTTGATTGGGTAATAAAGAAGAATTAACAGGTTTATGGGTTTTGTTGCTTGTCGTTGCTGGTCCGGAGATGATCAACGGCGCTTGTTCGGGGTTTATCTCGTTCATTAACGGCAACAAATCATTGCAGTTCAGATAAGAATTGTTGGCATTTTTTTAAAAGGTAAGATTGATGTGTTTTTCACAGTTTGGGATCTGTACCTATTTCAAGAGTGTTTGAAATTATTTGAATATTATGAAGTTCTTCTTTTTCTTCTTCATCAACTACTGCAATAGATCCTACTATTTGAGCATTCGTTCTCCGAAACGATCCCTCTATTGTTTCATATTTTCTGTATACTTGTATCTAGGTATATTTCTAGAATTTTGAGACGGAAATGCATGGTCTCAAACGATGAAGTTCGACCCAATAATGACGAGCTTCTCCTCAAATTCCATTCTTTCGTTTGTTAATGGGCAAAACCCAAAATGGGTTCCGTAGGTAATTATAGCCGTTTGAAGTTCGAAATTTTGTTTTCCTGTTCATTGCGATACTGAACTTTGGATCGAGAAGAAAATAAACACTTAGATCTAAGGCGAAAATTTCATGCCTTGTGCAAAATTTTATGTGGATCGCATAACCAAAACCATAGAAAATTCAAGACCAATATCGAAAAAAAAATTACTCAATATTACCGTGATGGCAGATCCAATCGTGTTGAGATTTTGCGTGTATATTTTGAATGACCATTCAAAGCTTCATGTCAAATTTTTTGCCGATAGCTTTGTCAGAACCAAAGAAAATTCAAGCAGAATATCGAAAAAATCAAGAAAGCACGTAGTGAAGTAACTTCTGAGTTTTCGGAGATCACATCTATGTATAGATACCTATAAGTATATATGTGACCCCAATTATGTAATTGGCGTATAAATGATCGAGCGCTCAAAAGCCTCCGACTTCTCGTCAGTGTTTTATTTATTCATTTTTCCTGATATGCGATTACCAATTGGAGAAATATCACTCTAAAAGTATCTAGGATCTCAACCAGATGAATGTAGAGAGAATATTATATGAAAGTTTGTGAAAAAGTATAACACATAAATTGGGATGTATTGAATACCTATGTAGAGCTCCACCAATGATTTATTTATGCATTTCAGAGAAGAAAATGTATACCTAAAAATACTACGTTCATTTATCCTTCCTGTGTCTATATAGGGTAAACATCAAATTTGAAACGAAAATCAATATCATTCAGTTACTGAAAAACGTGTCTGTTTTCTAAAATATGTCATTATAAGTATTATAACATAGATTCAAGGATCTAATTCTATTCAATTTCTTCATAAAAAAGTGAGGAACAATTAAAAATCAATTTAAATTGATGATCAACAAATACTTTAAATATTTATTAAGTAATTGAAAGATTTTCTCGGTTTTCAGATAGAAGGATAGGTACATTATTGAGTTGTAAATTTTTCTCAATTTTTTATGCGAATATGTAATATGATCACTATCTATTTTCTTCAGTGGGAGCAAAATTGTGATGAGAGTCAAGAAAGTGATTTTTTATTTTTTATGTACCAACTTACGAAAAAGAAGAAAATATTCTTCTCAGTCCTTTTGAAGTGTGAATAAAAATGAAATAGGTATCTAATTCGAGTTTATAGTGTACCACATTATATATATCAAATTATATCTAATTGAGGTTACTAACGTCTGTACGAGTTGTGTAAAAGTCAAAAACCTTTGTGCATATTTAGAATAATTTCTCTGGGCATAGTATATGTGGAAGATTTAGTGATTCAGAAATACTTTTTCTTTCAGTTCATGGACGTTAGATGTCGCTAACTGTCTATTTCTATCTAATTTTTACACTATCGAATTCTAGTAGGTATTTTGACAAATATTTTTGGTAGTGGAATGATGTGGTTGAAATTTACCTTCAACAAAAGAAAATAAGATTTTTGTTTTCATTAAAATGTGTAAAATGAATAATTGAAAGAAATTATGTATTCATTGTGATATTTAGGTATCTAAGATCCAAAGATTATTAAATATAAGATATGCGGTGAAACGGAATAACTGAAGTATTTGGGAAACTTGATATGAATTTAATGATAACAAGTGGAAGTAAATTACAATTAGGTATAAATAAATGAACTCAATATAAAGACTGTAATTAATTAACAATCACTAACAGAGAAATTATTGAAAATATCTCATATGGGAATTGCATTCGCATGCAAATTTTTCGTATCGATTTTCAGATTCTATACTTGATATTGTATACATACCTATATAACGAAACATAATAATTCTTTCTTTTAGTTCGAACTATGTATTTATAAGTTCGAAATTGATTAGGTATGTTTTTGTTCATCTCCCTTCAATCCAGTATCCAGCAATGAATTTTTGCAAAATCTAACAATGCAACTGCATTTCCATAAGTTTAATTTGTTTCCGAAAAACCAATTAATATCGAATTAGTATGTGATGCTATGAAAGTGAAAACTGGATTTTTGTAGTTGATATTTTGGGATTCTTCAAGTTTTAAGAAACGCGGCATCAATTCAGAATAGCATAGGAATTAAATTCATATACCAATATTCAATTGACTCAGTCTTCACTTAAATTATAATCAGTATTATATTTTCGTTCCAATATTTGTCAACACTCACTGAAACATACCCAGTAAACATTCCATCGAACCAAATACAGAGAGAAAATACGACAATCATGAACAATAATCATCAAATACAGCTACAATCCACCGAATAGGCCAACATAGCACATTACAGGGGAGGTAATCCAGCATAGACCGTACAGAAATCAACTGTATCCACTTCACCGAATAATTAAATCCCTTTAAATCCAACAAATTTCCCCTCGGCATTGCCCCTCCGCCGACACAGGCCAGTTAATAAACATCAAAACGATATTCGGCACTGAAAGCGCGTAGGAGAGGCATTGATTGCCGATGGTAGGGCGAAGAGATGAGCGGATCCATTCCCACTTCGATAGTTCAAACACTCCTACAATCCCCTCCGTAACTGAGCGCTGTTACTCTGGATACTTAATAGGGTATGACGCTCGGCGGGTTCACTCACGCCTCCAGGCTACAACGCCGACAAGTTCAACTACGGATAAAAATTGGATACGGTGGAAGTTGCGGTTTGATTTGGAGCGAATTTGGAAGGAATTGAGGGGTAGGTTGGCGGAGGAGAGGGGAGGGTACGGGTGTTAACAGGAGAATTATGGATTTATCAGTTGTTCTCGATATTAGGCGGGATTTAAGATTGGGAATGTCTACGCAGGACTCTTCGGAAGTCGGAAATACATGGTGAGAGCTCCATTATTTTTGGTTGGAGTGTTGCTTTTGATGTAATGCCATATTTTGTGATTTAGCAAGGGGGATAGTGGTTTTTCTATTGTTTCGTTCATTTAATGCGTTATGAAGGAATATCTAGTATACGACGAGCTCGTCATAGTAACAAAGCATTTTGCATAGTTGAAATCCCTCGCCAGATACTATCAAAGTTGAAAAATTTTAGGGTTAATCTATAAAATTCACATAAATGTTAATTGGGCAACTATCGAAAGATGGATATTGACAGACACTTTCCATAATGGAAATCCACCGTCAGACTACTAGGTATAAGAATTAAAAATTCAGGTGTATTCCCGTCATATCAAAAATAACGAGCGTTCATTGAAATTCGTGGTCAAGAGTGCTGGGGAGAAATAAGAGTAGATTTTCTGTGATTACAAGTAGTTCCCAGATTCGAAATATGTAAACAAATGTTAGTGATATGGTACAAGCTAAGCGCTAGTTGTCATCACTATTCATTATCTATGAATTTGAAGACTTTTCAATTATTTCTGTGTTCAATTTCAGATCATAGATTTAAAGTTATTATCAACGACTGGTGGTAGGTTTAGTAAGTAGTAAAACTGATTATCAATAATCGAATATATATTATGTACGATATTCCTATGTGAAAATCAGTATTCCTTCAGTTACATTATCCCAAAATTGGCCTACGGGTCAAACAGACCTCAATACATTCGTGGTCTATACGAATTCCACTCGATTTAAAAGCTGAGAATAATGTTTGATTATCCCGAGATCATAGTACCTATGCATACCTATTATATTTGCCCATATGAAAATTTGTTGTCTCTTAAATATAGTTGTTTCAAGAATATCTTGAATTCTCAAAAGATATTCGGGTGTCCAAAAAGATGTATCTCATTCACCTAATAAATAATTGAAAAAATTCTCTGCAATGCGTTATGCATTATGTTTTATAATGAAACATACTATGTGTATTCGCAAGGAGCACCTTATATCCAAAAAACTCTCAAATTCCTATGAAACCTTCAATGTCCAAAACCATATAACCATACCAAACTCCATCAATATCAGATTAGTAGATTGCAAGATATGGAAATCCAGGGAATTTTACCTTTGCGCATGTTCAGCGCAAACCATTTATTTGATTAGGCAGAATTTTTTATAGAACTATCTGAAACCCAAACTGAATACTCACACCAAATTTCATTTCATTTGGTTGAAAATTGTGGAAGTTAAAAGCTGTTACCAGAAAATGCCGACACACACCAACAGACAAACATGAAATCAAAGTTATACGGGAAGGTCTAAAATGCATTTTGGTATTTTCGCGAAAACTGGAATCCAGAGAATCCAGAGAATGAATTCTAAAATCGGAATTATTTGTAGGTACCCTGGACGAGCGCAAGGGGTATCGCAGCAATATGCCCCATTACGGACAGGTAACTCCTTGCAAGACACCGATCACACCGATCAAGATGAAGTTCTGGGGGGGATCTGCAGAACGAGGGGAATTATCAAGACAGAAAAATGACAAGCAGAAGCAAAAGAGCGGAGATGTAGAGCCGAGGCGAGAACACGAGACTCGGTTAGACACGACGAGCGATGAAAGAGCCCGATGTCAGCGCTCAGCTACACGCGGTCGATCCATCATGCGATCCGTATTGGGCGAGACGTGTAGGCGGGGCGGGGCGTAACCGGGACGGATTGAAGAGCGCTCGCTGGGCCCGGCCCGTAGAGGGGAAAAATGCACGGCGGGAGGGGCACGGAAAAAGAAGTAGGGCGCGATTTTTAGTGGTGGAACGGCGGAGGGGAGGCTGCAAAAATGTATCTCAGAAAGAGAGCGGTAAAGAGAGCGTTATATCGGCTGGCGCGGTCCCCCGAGGAAAGCCAGACCTAACACTTGCCCCGCCACCATCCGCTTGTACTTTTTTCCTGCGGAATAGCCGCGAATACTACTGCGCTTGTGTGTTGTGATCGCGCGACAATTTGTCGCCGTTAAAAGAATTCCGTGACATCAGTTAGTAGTCGCGTTCTGTAGTCGGTGGCAAAAACAGGACCCGTCGCATGAATCGTTCTGACCGCAGATCGGCCCCCTCCCCTGGCCCCACTCCGCTCCACCCACCGGGCCGACTGGCAAAAATCCTACCGACAGAAAGAAAGAGGCACACGACCATCGCCGATGCAATTATCACCTGCTTGTGAACTACGTTTTACATTACTGCCGATTTTCGAACTTTGCGTGCTACCGTGCTTACGTGTGCTACCATCGATCTGTGAACTGAATACGCGTCTGTGACTGTGCGTTTGTGTTATTGTGTATCCAAGATATAAAACACTTCCTCTGTGCGATGCTTCCAGCCGAGGGCTTTTGAGGAGAGCTGTGTGTCCCGTGTGGGACAACCATGTCCCAGTTTGGCTTTCGTGCATCACCGAATACTCAGGTACGAGCTAGATTTTGGCTCTCTAATTAGTATCAAGGGCCTTGCGCATCGCTGCTTGGCTCTGGCGCCCAAGATATTCCGGTTGTGTTGACATTTCTGAGACTGCCTCATTTTGGCAAGGAAGCAATGTGGTGCAATTCGTTGTAGCGGTTACTTTCACATTGAAAAAACGTTTTTTGGTATGCTATTCTTCCTCAGAAGAGCTTTTATTTCATAAAATGTCTTGAAGAAAAAGTAATACCGGTAGCATTTTGCTCATCAAAATATTATCACATGAATTCCAATATAACAAATTGAAGTAGTGGAAATTTTAAGTTTGTTCTTTATCCATGTAGTCTGAAATTCTAGTACCAAGACAAAAAGAATATTAGAATAACTAGGTACCTACCTAACTATCTAAAGATACATTAACAACATTCATGAATAGAAACGAAATCCTTCTCTTAATGGATTTAGTTAGGTACATTTATGTTAAAAAAGGGTTATAAAATTTGCATCTTCTCTACTTCATTGAATTGAAGATCTATTAAAGTTACCTATATACCTACCTAGTTCTTGAACTAGTTTGTTTTGGTCTTATCATCGCACATCGCAAAACAGCGAGTGAAATAGAAATCAATTAAATTTAAGTATCTTATTCTTAAAAAATGTTTACAACTCAATTCTATACTAAATATTAGCTCTGTCTGTGGAAGAAAATAGTAACAAAGACTGATATAATATGTGCTCACGCTGAAAAAATTTCATTCATCAACCTTATTTCATTAGATGGGTATTATATATTTTTCATATAATGAAGAAGGTTGCTTTTTGAATCTTTATTCATTAAAATCACGATTCTGAATTTTATGTTGAGTGTTCGTTAAATATTCATTGGATAGAAGAGACCTTTTTTCATTAGATGTAGGTATAAAGTCGTACATTACCTGCTTAGACGATTTCCATGAACAGTAATACATTATTTATACAAAGTACAATCGATAGAATAATGAAGCGAACATTGTAATATTGAACATTTCATTGGTTCAATGGAAATTGTTTCTTGATACAAACAATAAATTCATCAATATGATAAATTTTCCATCGCATGAATGTTTCTGTTCAGCGGTTGAAAAATTATGACTCAATTCTTAAATACAATGAACATTTTCCTTGATTTATGTACACTTTTGGGTCAGTGTAGTTTTTGAATGCTAAATGCTATCGAATGCTATTGAACTTTATCCTGTTCTTCACTCTAAATTGTGATCCTACTCCTTTCAAACTTTGGAATTTGCTTTCAAGATACTTAAAAGGCTTACCAACTTAGGTATATTGGCAATAAATTATATCCCTGCTAGATCAGAATTTGATGGAAAATCTAAGTGTTTAATAAATTGGCAAAAATGAATGCACACTATGATTCCTACCAAAAGTCCAGAAACAAATAACACAATCTGACTAATATAAAGCAAATTATATATCTCTTTTGTAATAATACAAAATTAATTGATTGGATACCTAATAGGTATTTTCTAATATATAAGATTTTTATTTTTTTCGTATGCGCAAAATTAATGTCAGGATCGCAGTATTATTTTCTTATAAAAATAGATTATAGATACATTTCATGGAGATGAATCTTGGATTTATTGAGCCAGAAACTCATTTTCATTCATATTTCAGAAATTATAGAATCATGCTAGTCATGATTAGGTTTTTCCGTTTGTTGGTTTGCTCTGTAAATTATTCTTGAAATCTTCCTCAATTCCGCTACATCATTAATTATAACAGCGTTATGATTACAGGAAGTGACAGTCACTTAGCAACATTTTCTATTGGTTTAAGGCTTGGCCGATAAGATTGTCAAACATCAATGAAACATCGGTAATCTAATTATCTGATATGTAATTATAAAACATACTTTACTCGTTAACATAATGGGCAATAAGACCACCATAGAGTTTCACCATTTTCACATTCCATTATTAAGAAAGCTGGTTAAGATTTTAATCTGCACCAATTTAAAGCCGAATCTGTTGATCACACTGAATTCTTCATTTTATGATTTGGTATTTGGTATATTGGAATTTCGAAAACAAAACGTTCAGGTATCTGTCATGTATCTATGAATTTCTTGTATGATCACAAATCAGAGACATAATCCGTCTAGGATTCTGTAATACTATTCTACAACAAGTTGCAGAATGCGCACCTATTCCAACACGAATGTAAAAATGTAAAAGAGTGATGGAATTGCCTTCTGCAAAGAGCATTAGACGATATTTCCTCTATTTCAGTCAAGTTTTGTGAAATATTGTCGAAATTCATTGAAAAATTCCGAGTATAGGTACATCCTAGTGACTTTTGTATTGTATCCTGGCAGTTGGTGTGACTATCACGAAAATTGACAGATTACGGAATTTGAATTTGAATCGTACGTTCAGAATTTTGAAATAATTTATAATTATGCATTAAATTCGTGAATTCCGTCTCACGAAATCGATTTAACAACACCAGAATTAATAGAAATTGTGAATATAGTTACAAATCATTTCACTATATCCAAATTATATTATATTGACAATTGAGGTGTGTTGAAATTTGATAGGATCGGAAGTCAGTGTAGACAACCACAAAACGAAAAATATAACTGAAAACAATGCTGTAATGAGTTCATTACAGCACTGTTTTTTCCAGATTTTGTAATTGTTAATTTCAATAACGAAAAAAATAAATATATACACAACTCGATACCCAATATTTTCGTAGCCGAAAAACCGACAGAGTAGAGATTTTGAGTTTCGATATGGAATAACAACACCAAGCTTTGTATGAAATTTCAAGCTGGTCACATCATCAGAACCATACAAAATTTAGGAAGAAAATTGTTGAGGAAATATCCAATATTTCTGTGAGGTAGATTCGATCAGGTTGAGATTTAGCCTGTATATATTATAAAATAACTATTAAAAGCTTCATGCGAAATTTCACGTTGATAGCTTCTTCAGAACCATAGAAAATTCAAACATAGATGGCGCTCGTCCAACTGTCACTACACCAATGCCTCATCCGTCAAAAAACACGTAGAATACGTTCGAAAGTCGAGGGAACTGAAGAAGTGCCACAAAAGATCCTAGCTGGCAATTCATTCGAGACCAGAAACGTGGAAAAAGTAATAGACGGTTCACAACGCAGCAACTTCGATCTTAGTCGTAACATTAGCATTGTGCAGACGGTACAAAAAACGTCAGAATGCCAGCTAAATGCTTCCTGGATTATTCATTTCACCGGATACACCTCGTGTAATGTCTATGGGGAATCGTTAACTTCTTAATGACGAATGTGGAGTGATTAGTATCTCGCGACTCTTGACGATGTCTCGAACTGGATTTATGCGTTTTTGCCCCCCCTCTGCAGGAAATCCATATGTAGATATTCCTGCGAAATACTGACGTTTCCCACTCTTTGACAGTTGACAGGAACTTGTCATATAATGCTCGATGGTCGTGGTGACACTTGAAAGGTAGACGGAGATTCTGTGGTTAGAATTTCATTGAAATAAAGGGTTCTTCAGTTTATCACAGAAGTAGATCGAAATTTTAATGATGAGTGTCAGATAAACTGAATTGAAAAATAACAATTATTCCTCTACCATGTACAAATTGCCTCAATTCACATTTTTAATGTAGTAGGTTTCAAGTGGTATTCTTCAGTAAAAAGAACTTTTTACATAAAATGTTTTATTTGATAGGTATACCTACCTATGTACTCAATAGTTGTCCAAAATGTTACCAGTTCCAATTATAATTTGTGATTAAACCTAACTTAACCAAATCTTTTCTATACAACATTGATCAGAAAATCGTGGGATCAAATTTGAACTAACAGAAATCTGAATTAAAAATTATACAAGTTAATTGAGTCAACTTGATGAAGGTTATTTACTATGAATATCAAAAGATTCACAACATTGTGTCCTTTTCTCTTCACAATATACCTTTATGATATATTCTTTTTTTTTTGTCTCGGAATATAATTCCAATTCGAAAAATTAGAAAATATTAATAACCAACTAACCTTTAGGTTGGTCATTCTTCGAATTGGAATAGTATTCCAAGACAAAAAAAACGGATATATCATAAAGATATTTTATAATGTAAAGGGACAAGGATACAATGTTGTAAATTTTTTGATATTCATATTGAATTAAAAATGTTTCTGAATGATATTTATTCGTCAAATGAAATAAATTTGTTATTTTTCTCAATTCTTGCTGGAACCAAAATCTGAATTTCTTGATGCTTTAGAAATTCAATTAGTTCATAGCATTTGAAGTAATGATGACATAAAAAATACGCTCTTCTTTTGTTATTGTCCGCATGTCCGCAATTGTATCATCTCTATTCTTTTTTGATTAACAAAAGTTTTATACTTGTTATATAAGTTTTTCTCTATTTCAGTATCGTAATGAGTTCATTACAGTACTAAAAACAGTGCATCGTTTTCAGTTATATTTTTCGTTTTGTGGTTGTCTATACTGACTTCCAATCCTATCAAATTTCAACAAACGTCAATATAATATAATTTGGATATAGTGAAATGATTTGCAACATTTTTCGCAATTCCTCTTAATTCTGGTGGTGTTAAATCGATTTCGTCAGACATAATCCACGAATTCAATGCGTAATTGTAAATTATTTTAAAATTCGGAACGTACGATTCATATTCAAATTCCGTAATCTGTCAATTTTCGTAACAGTCACACCAACTGATTCAATACAAAAGTCACTAGGATATATAATCTGAATTCTTCAATGTATTTCGACAATATTCCACAAAACTTGACTGAAATAGAGAAAATATCGTCTAATACTCGTTGCAGAAGGCAATTCCAACACTCATGCGTTCGAAAACTCGCTTCTTCGTAGCTCGTTTTCGAATTTCGCATTCTTGTTGGAATAGGAGCTCATTCTGCAACTTGTTTTAGAATATACTATTATTACCAAAAAATGGATATTAACAATTTTGGCATTACATTGTGTAACAGTGCAGTTTCGGACTTATTTCAACTTCTTCATCTTCATATACTAAAGGTTCTACAAATGCTTTTCTTTTATAGTTCTCTTCATTCTGAACAAATTGAAAGATCCATCACCGAGTACTTTGCACGTTTTAAATTGATGTGTTTATGGCCATAATTTGGTCTATTCAATCATGAGAGGTCTTACTATAACACCAAAACCATGATACGTCCAATAAACCAGCAAAAGAATAATGTCTTCATCTACTTAATGATCTGTTACTTCAATACCCATTGTACCACCTTGTAAACCCAATCATCGTCTAAACCCACACCATAAATCAAAAATCACCACGCTGTCAGCCCATCAACCAGAAGGTGTCATAATTATAGGCCTCAGGCCCTCGGCTAACCTCTAATTTGTGGGCGTTACGGCAAAGAGGACGGTATAGAAGTTCCCCAGTTCGTCACAGTTCCCTTCATTCATATTTCCCGCAGATCAAACACGGGTTTACACCTACAAAACTCCAAGATAAGATATTCCTCTTTGAGCCGACTGTTTGAACAGGCACTCTTCAAAACGATATGCCGTATCAGGGCGGTTCCTTTGAAGTTTCTGAAGAGTAAACAACGGAGTTGACTGAGCGTTCTCTTATTACGTTCTGTTCTGCTGAGTTTTTGTTTCGGGAATTATTTGGATAGAGTGGATTTGTTGAATAAACTAAAAATGTTCGCTCGGAGATGGTTTTTTTTGTTGATGGCCGTGAAGCTTTTGTAGAAATAATGCTGATGTAGTGGATATTTGTCGATATTGAATTTTTTTATTCAAGCTGGAAAGCGATTGTATATTTTTGACAATCTAGGTACTGATCAAATTAAAATATTGCTCATTTACACTAAAAATGCGGGGTTTTTGTTCTATTGTGATTGAAGAATTAGATTAAGCCTCTGCTATACTATTAAGTTTAGTTGCAAGACGATTACAATAGATGAAGGCTGTAACAAATGGGAAACTTCCACATAGGCATTTCTGGCAACAGTTTAGAAAAAAGAAGTCAGTATTTCAGAACCGTGAAGATCAATGATAATATTATGCTATATGGAGTGTTATATGAAAATATCAGCAGATGATATACATTAACATTTATATTAAAACACAATATTAACTATTATTCTTTGGCAGTTGCTTTCAGTTTTAATAAACCATCATCAGGCTTACTCCATTTGAAATCATTTCAAATTCTTCAGTTATTTCAGTAAACTCTAATTCATAATCTCCGAACAATTTCAAATAACAGTAATACATTATTTATACAAAGTACAACCGATCAAACAAAGAACCGAACATTGTAATAATGAAGATTTCATTGTTTTATTGAAATTGGTTCCTTGATACAATGAACAAAATTCATCGATATGATGAATGACTTTTCATTGTATTCATGTTTCTCTTCCACGGTTGATAATGATGACTGAATTCATCAATATAACGAACTTTTTCATTGAATTCATGTACATTTGGTTTACAGTAGTTTTTGAATAGTAATGACGGGTTTCATAAAAGTTTGATCGACCGATCAACTCTCTGATCGGTCAATCTTGTTGACTCTATGGTCAAGTGTCAAAAATCAACTGAAATTGAACATATACATTATTTGATCGAGCAAATCACCACGGTAAATGTTTTTTCTATTTCAGTATCTTAATGAATTCATTACAGTACTAAAAACAGAGCTGTAATGAACTCATTACAGTATTGTTTTCAGTTATATTTTTCGTTTTGTGGTTGTCTACACTGACTTCCGATCCCTATCAAATTTCAATACACGTCAATAGTGAAATGATTTGCAACATTATTCGAAATTTCTCTTAATTTCGGTGGTGTTGAATCGATTTCGTCAGACATAATTCATGAATTTAATGAAAAATTGTACATTATTTCGAAATTCGAAACGTACGATTCAAATTCGAATTCCTTTATCTGTCAATTTTCGTAACAGTCACACCAACTGCCAAGATAGAATACAAAAGTCACTAAGAAGTTTAATCTGAATTTTTAATTGAATTTCGACAAAATTCCACAAAACTTGACTGAAATAGAGAATATATCGTTTAATACTCGTTGTAGAAGGCAATTCCAACACTCATGCGTTCGAAAACTCGCTCCTTCGTAGTTCGTTTGCGAATTTCGCATTCGTGTTGGAATAGGAGCTCATTCTGCAACTTGTTTTAGAATATACTATTAATACCAAAAATTGGATATTAACAATTTTGGCATTACATTGTGCAACAGTGCAGTTTTGAGTTATTTCAACTTCTTCATCTTCATATACTAGAGGTTCTACAAATTCTTGTCATTTATAGTTCTCTTCATTCTGAACAAATTGAAAGATCCATCATTTGTTTTAGAATATACTATTATGAAACCCACTATAAATCTATCTATCTTTGAATACTTAATTTTGTTTTTCGCTTCTTCGCTCTGAAAATATGATCCAACTCTATTCAATTCTATTGCTTTCCAGGTGTTTGAAAAAATTACCTACTTACATTGGCAACAAATCAAATTCTTGCTAGATTAGATCTCGATTCAAAAGTCCAAGTGTTTAATAAATTGACAAAAATGAATGCACATACGATTCTTACCTGAAAGGTAGGGAGAATCTGATAAATATAAAGCAAAATGAAATTTGAACAATACAAAATTGATGATTGGATATCATTTTCTTATACACACACTGAATTTTATCTATGAATTTATGAACCTACATGTCTTTTAGTTCAGTGTCTATATCATGGAACGGTGCCGTCTCAGCAGAACTGCTGGAGCAACATAATCAACGAAATCTGCCATCAGGTGAATAACGCAATTCTGTGACACATCAGATGACAGTTCCACGACTCCGTGTTTCCAGACCACGGTCTCACAGGATACCATATGGCGTCTCTTGCAACCTAACGGTTGTTCCTCAACCATTCCAATAAATTGATTGATATTATTTTTTACCTCCAATTGTCATTGTCATGGGACATAGCAGGCGCATTATTAAGAATCCGGCCTGAAGGCAGTCTCAGTCTCGCAAAACATGGTCCGCATTGTGGAGTTCATAAATATTAAAGTCAATAAGCAGGAATTTTCGTGCTTAATTAATGATAACGAGAATTTTATACGAGTTGGCTGGTTCTTGGAGAGCGCATCTACGTGATATGACGGTAGTGATGACTTGTCTGTTTCTTAGTGCTGACATGGATGTTACATTAATTGCCAGTGTTTTTTCGGACGTTCTGTGAATGGCAGGACGGCTCCAGTGGCGTACGTCGGACGGGAGATTGATTCGATATATTTCTGGTCGATATGGTGGACAAGGTACTGGATTTTCGTTTTAGACATCTCTAATGTCACTATTTCGATGAATCAGTTAGTTTTCTTCGGCCAAAACTTTTTTGTTGTACAGGGTGTACCTAATTCGATGCTCACTGAAAACATCTCGAGAACTATAAGACTTAGAGCTAAAATCTTCAAGGACCCTCGACCTTTTTTTGCAAAATAATAGGATATTAGGAGTCAGATTGTAAAAATTTTGCTTCGTTCTCGAGTTACAGGGTGTTCCTGAAAAGTGACTGTTTCAAATAATTCGCTATATTTTAATTTCTGTTCGAGATATTCACATTTTTGAAAAACCGGTAACGGTAAGCTTTTCAACAAATCTGCGGCTAAAGAACTGTTGGAGAATATCGAGTGCCCCATTTAAAAAAGTACTTCTTCTCCTCTATATCTCTTATATGGTAATTCATTTTTATGATCTGTTTGGGTATAGTATAAATCATAAAAAATACTGATAAAAACGTTTTAGAATTTTTGGAATATCTTGAATTTAAACCAAGAGATACCTAGAAAATATTTGAAACAGAATTTTTTCAGAAACGTCCAGTAACTCAAGAACGATTCAAAATATCTTTGATCTGCTTTCTGATATCATATTATTTCGAAAATAGAGATCGGGGGTACTTGAAAGATTTTTTCTCCGAGTATTCGAGTAGTTCTCGAGATGCTTTCAGTGAGCATCGAATTTGGGACATCCTGTACTCGATCTTACATCGTTCTATTTATTGAAATCTATGGTCTAAGTTCATTATCATTGAATTATAGAGGTTCCTTTAAAATCTTGCCATGAGAAATGAACAACATTGAACTGGTTTCAAGGATCATTTCCCCTATTGTAAAGTTGGCCAATCTGAAGCCACCATTCTGCGAATAAATTTCGTTTGTATGAAAGAAAAAGTGCAAGACCTGTTTTATCGTTGTTAAGTTTTTGTTTGCCCTTCGCGCTGGTTTTCATTCTGTCATATTTCAGTTAGATATTCTCATCATTTTTCTCATTCTCATCAATTTCATTATATTAATGAAAAAGTTGATTTTACCAATGAATCAAGTTGATGATTGGCAGTCTTCAATAAAATGAATGCATGCATTCGTGATATTCAGCATATAATCTACTCGTATATCATGTATGGTCAATTCACTCAAATATTAAACTATCTACATTGAATTTTGCGTTTCTGAGCGCTCGTTTTCCGATCAGAAATGTCTTGTAGATACTCCATCAGAACCGAAGCAGAATATCAAAAAAAAATTTTGTTTCAAACAAAAGTCTTATTTAGATGAAGTAATCGTAAATAACATCATAGCACATCACATGACATTAATATGTAAAAACAGTTTTTTGATTTTAAACTAACTAGCGGTCAGAATTTCCTGATTCCAAGTAAGAGCAATTCGCAGTATTCACACAGTTGACTCAATTTTTTTTTTCGAACGGCACCCGAACATTTCATTCTTCCATTATAAAATCGCCAACGAGAATAAAGCAAAACCATGTAAAAACAAGACCGGACTACATCACAAAAATACAATCAGCTTTATATGGGCACTCGGTAAAAGCATCAAAAAAGCCGAGGCAACCCTTATCAATAAAAAATGCCTCATATTTTCGGATAGACTGGTTATAAAATCGCAGTTTAATCCATCAGAGTCGATCATGGCCTACTGCCGTATAATCTGTCTATAAATCATCTCTGTTGAAACTGGTTTGCTAGTAGTCATTCGAATGGACCTACCATTCAGATGAAATAACTCGAGGATACATTGTTTCAGTTGATTATTGTCAATGATCAGAATTGTGAACTGTACTTTGGACCGTGCACAGCGAAATTTGAACAAAAAAGACTTTCAAAATTGAGAAATAACAAGCTATCGAATTAGAAACACTTATATCCCTAAAAAAATTGTAGAATAATAAAATTGGACTTCTGTTAATATAATCATACAACATCATGTACACCACTTTAAAAATAGAAAATAATTATAAAAAAATATGTTAAAGTTGATGCACATCTAATTGGAAGACATGGCGAGCTGATGACGTGCAGATTTCAAGTTCAATATGCAATAACATTATTAATATGTATAAAACAATGATGAGTCAAAATTAAAATTTCAGGAACGTATTGTGTTGACATCCGATAATCATGTTTAGTTGTCTGTTTCTCCTGAGTAGTTATTATTGAATTCTGACGTATATTGCCTTTTGTTGCTTATCGAATAGACAACATTTTCACATAATATGATAAAAAGTTTGCTATACTCCCTGAAGGAAAGAATAATTCACAAGCATAGGTATGTTGATGATGAATCTAAACGGCTTATTTTCTTCTTTACGGGTTGGCAAAGTTTACATATTTCTTCTTTTTGGTCTTGGTGTGACTTTGTTGCCCTTTTTATGTTATTTTATTTTATATATTTTAATGATGTAGTAGTAATGATAATGTAGGATAAAGAAGATTGTTTCATATTGTGGTTTCTAGCTTCGACGAAGTCCGGAAATGAAGGTTCTTTACAGAATTCTTATTTCCTTTCCTCTAGCCACTAATCTACACTATAAATACACACCTAAATATTTTTCGGAGTTATGAAATTGAACATTACTTCAATTTTGAGTAATCTATATTACATTATTCTGGCGAACGTTAAATCATGTAACTTTATTGACAAACGGTGAACAATTTCTTAGCCTAATCCAAACACATTTACATGTTGTGTATAGGCTTAGTTGCAATCTTATTCTAAACACATTTTTATTATAATTTTTCTCGTAGGACATTTATTTTAAGCTAATGAGTTCGGCTATCGCATGTTGAGATCTTGCCATCCCATTGTGAGGTATGACTTCTATCCAAAAGTTACATAAACATTTCTATGTTATATTCTCATTAAAGAATATTTCACGAGGAATTTTCAAAACACATTTAATTTACATTGTTTCCAACTGATTAGCATAATTTATAGCTTCCTCAAGTTAAGAAAGCATAAATAATAACTATTTTAGGATGAATTATTCACAAAGAATTGGGCGTTCGGAATTTGGTTATGGTGGGGGAACTGGCCTTTCTTCAGACAATTAATATTTCCGATATTCCGAACAATGCGATACCTAAAAAAATAATGAACGTATACGGAGGTGCGTTGGGAAACAGTCTAATTAAAATTTATCCAAATTTCCATTTTTCATTTTCTAATGAACGTTGTTTCGTCCTACGAGGGCCGCCGTGCCATTTTGTGGTCGATTTAACACTGTAATGACTTCTGTAATGATCATTTGGGACGTGAAAAATTAATGAATTGATAACAGTCGATGAGTTTCACAGGCGTAACACATTTTCAAGGCGTTCTATAATTAACAGAAGGTGTAACAATGGCTTCGATTCTTTTGAGGCTGTGAACCACGCCTAATCGTCTGTTAATGTATGTTCAGTGATACATGGTGGTCCTATTAATGCCAGAAGTAGAAACTGCAAAATGGTCCACGCATTCACAATTCAGTAAGTTACATTTCAATCAATAAGTTTCACAAATTTCTTGAAAATTCGACTCGATGTGTCAACATATAGAGAGTGATACTTTTCTGCAGAAAGATTCATCTTTGCTTTCGAAATAGGTTACTACCTAGGCAATCACTTCTTCATTAGAGGCTATTAGATACCAGTTTCTTTTCCTGAAGAATTCTTCTGACGTCTGCAAAAACCAAGTTATCATTGGGGGGCCAGATCTGGAAATTGAGCAGTTGGAGGCACAATTTGTTCAATTGACCTTGGTTTTCATTGATTTGTAACAAGGAGTATTGTCTGCTCGATTGTCTGGGTGTAAGAGAATTGTGCTTATTCAAAGCTGAGTACGTTTTTTTTCAATTTCTGCACTCATACGATCCAATAATGTTATGTTATTAGGTGTACAACTTTGCTTCCGCCGTTTTGCAATACATGGCTGTAGCGGTTAGTAACGCCATCGAAATATTAGTCGATTTGTGTCTGCATCATAAAGTTATTCTCGATTTAACATGTCAGCTTACGAGCCAAATTCTCGTCATTTGCGGGATTTTTTAATTTTCTGCTTCAATATGAAGAAATCTGCAGCTGAGTCTCATCGAATTCTCTCAAATATCTATAGTGAGGCCGCTATTAGTGAAAGAACGTGCCGAGAGTGGTTTCAACGCTTCAAGAGCAGTGGAAGAGAGAAGGTTTTCAAAGATGCAGAATTGGAGGCATTACTTGATCAAGACTCGTGTTTAACGCAACAAGAATTGGCAGGATCATTGGGAGTGACGCAACAAGCTATTTCAAAACGACTGAAAGTCATGAGAATGATTCAGAAGTAAGGAAATTGGGTGCCGCACGAGTTAAAGCCGAGAGATGTTGAACAGCGTTTGTTTGCTTGTGAACAGCTGATTGCAAGGCAAAGACAGAAGGGATTTTTGCATCGCATTGTGATTGAAGACAAAAAATGGGTTCATTACGATAATCCCAAGCGCAGAAAATCATGAGGACATCCCGGCAAGCTTCCAAATCGACGGTCAAACCGATTATTCACTGTTCCATGTCATGCTCAGTATTTGGTGGGACCAGCTCAGCGTAGTGTATTATGAGTTGTTAAATCCGACTGAAACATGAAAAATTCTTTTCTGATGGCATGCAAATATTGCTAATGCTTTCCTCATCTTTTTTATATTAAAATCAGACATATTACAACATTAAATAGAGACTTTTTGTTAGTTTTTATTGTGCTCTTATTCCCTTTGTTACTTGTGGGCCATTACTTACTACACTTTTCGAGTAGGTTTTCGAAGCCGGCGTGAGAAAGAAGGAAAGCCGATAAAGATATAAATATCGGCCAAAATAGCTGGGCGTCGGTGCGTGAACCAAGGCCATTAAGGCATCCTCCCTCGAAACCGACAAAATCACCCCGATAAACTAACTGAAATCGAATTTATCTCCGCAAAATAAGACTCAGAAAACGATACATCATTCCTAAAGCGGCGTCCCCCTCTACGATCTGCCAGACGAGACAGAGACGGCTCGACGATGCGTTACTTTAGCGTTGGGGGGGACCAAAGCGTGCCCCTTTTGATTTATAACGATTTAATATTTATTTTGATGGGTGAAATTCGGCGTAACTAAGGCCCGAAAGAGGGTAGCGACCATCTGCTGAATGAGGACGGTGGAATATCGTCCTTATGCCCGGGTACAATAAGGGTGTCGGCTCAGTTTATACAGTCCTTTTGTTACGTCTATTTGGTTTTTACTGCTTTTTCATGGGTCTTTCGGTATACCTTTCGCGCGGTGTGGTCATAATCGGTTAGGGCTTTGAATTTATGGATTTATTAGTGGATTATGAATCGGAAATTTTGTATTGATTTCGAAGGAAGAATTATTTGGTAACAATAAATTTTAGGAATAATGATTGTTATAACCAATATTGTTCGAATTGTTACTAACAACAAATATCATTAAAAATGTCGAAGAATAACACATAGTGTTCCTATTATCACTTTGTGCAGGATGGGCAAATTTCGAAGATTTAGCACTACAACTTTTAAACCAGAAAAATTAAGCTTTCGAAAAATGGCACAGTTATCTAGTGTTCCCATTTGAAAAAATATAATTTTGGGTCATAGCTTCTTAACTGAAAACCCCTGTTAAAAAGACTAGCATGCCACTGGATTCTACGTAAAAAAGTGCCTGTAAGATGTTTTAATTTTAGAGCTCTCTCATCAGTATTAGCCGAGATATAAAAGTTTTTCGATATCGCCATTTTTACAATTTTCGCATATAACTCGAAAACAAAAGAAGTTGGCCAAAAATGAATATCACTCTTGTTAGTTTCTCAGAAGAAAAATGATAACCATAGGGTATCAGATTTTGTCTATCTCCTCTGGTTTAAAAGTTGTAGTGCCAAAACATCGAAATTTGCCCACCCTGTACATATTTTAAACGGCAACCTTTTATTGAAAAATCCAATACATATTTTCTTGAAGTATTTTGATGTCTTCTAGAAAAGCTTGGAAATTGCTAGTATGTAGTTACATTGTGGCAAATACCAGATTATGTATTCCATAATTGTCTATGTTGAATTTTTGGAAGTATAATTTCCCAAGCAGGGATCAAAAGTGCAACATTTGACTTAACAAAACCAGTTAAATATTCATTCGAAAAAATATATCAATTGCAAAATTCCTAATATTTTAAACATTGATCCATTTTTCGTATGAAAATTCATGTCGAATGAAAATTTTCAAATTAGAATAACAAAATATCAATTGTAGTTGTACCCTTGAAAATTTAAAAGTGGGAAAGGTCAGTTAGATCGGTATAAGATATTGAATATTCTCTGTTTTCTAATTTAACTATCAAAATTTCAATTGTGATGTTTTTCCTTTCATATTGTGAGATAGGTCAGTCAATCAATCGGCCTGGTATTACTGAATATTCGCCAATTTTAATTTGATTACCAGATTTTCTATTGTATTTCATACGGAAATCAAGATCAATTTTCGATCTGCGTTATAAATGTTTGCAAAATTTTGATTAAGGACATTGGAATTTTGCGAATGATTATTTTTTTTATTATTCAAGGTTCATAGACGAATATTCAATAGTTTTCACTCTTAGGTCAAATTTTGCATGTAAAATTTGGTAACAAAATATTCTTTTGATCAATTGATGTTTTATTGTTTCGAAAAATTTTCCATGCTGTAGGTCCTCAATATTAAAACTTCATAGATTATGGGCTTATCATTCTCTGACTTTATCGAATATGTTGGTCTCATAATACATAATGAGTAATATGTTCTTTCTTCGATATCTCTCACTTGATTAATAAGTTATGAATGAAAAATCCCATATTCTTGTCCCTATTACTTAAGACACATTAGAATGAACCAAGAAGATAACCTTTGGTATAATTAGTTAATGAACTTGATTTCACCAACGCCCTTATCTGTACATTTGATAATCCTGTTTTCGACAACTGTCCACATTAATATCGGAGTGAATCAGGTTTTCCACCAATTACACATATCTATATGACAAGGGTTTTTTCAGAAAAAAAACCTCTGAACTCGTTTTTTTAAATCAAAATGGAAGAACTCATTATTTTCGGTAATATTCGGCTGGACTGCTAAATTATGAGAGCCACTCTGTATAACGCAACAATTCCTAACAAATTTTTATTGGTTCGATACACTATTACTTCTACGTAAATGACTGGCTTCATTTGAGTACCCTTATAAGTGGAAATCATTATCTGAACACACAAACAAGCCAGTTCAATGGTAGACAAATATGTTCAATCGAAGAGACAATATTAACGTTTTATGTCTCTTTTACTTTGTACCCAACGGTGACACCTGTCTGAAAGTAAAAAATACGGTTCTCTGTCCTGTGGGAAATTAGCATTACCAGTTTGAGGTGTTTTCTTTCCTATTTCCTATGGAATATCGATGTTTGATCTCTTAGATACAGAGTTGTGGAGGTTTGTCCCCCGTAGTGCTTCTAATTAGTTTGGAATTGATGTCCTTAGAAGAAGCAGATGCTTGTTGTGGATAAGGTTAGAATTTATCTGGTGTTTGGTTAATTGGTGATGTCAGATGGAAGAGAAAGACTGAAAATAAATATAGAATTTTTATTTTATTGCTTAATGTATTCTTTTTAGACCCTATAGAATGTGGCAGCCCTTACTACATGATGGTCTACTCTACAAAAAAAAGTCCTCGATTTCGTTTCAAATTTTTTATTGGACATTATAAAAAATATTCTTCTATTTACTGACATTTATATATGAAAATGTGAGAAAGGAAATACGTCAATTCGACAAAAAAAACTGTGTTTCTAAATATGCATAAAAAAACTGTTGAAACTCTTATAATTCATATTATCACGAGATTATCATTGAATTATATCTTCCAATTTATTGCTATAATAAGAATGTGATGAATCAAAGTAAACTTAACAATGAAATAATAACAAGTTTATTATTTCATATCGAAAAGATCTTCACATGAAGAAAACGACTGATCAATAATTGAGTCAAACGCTTTCGGATATACAACTTGATTGTTTATACTTCCAAGTTACGTCACTGACGCAACTTGATTGTTTATACTTCCAAGTTACGTCACTGACGCGTAAAATATAATTTGGCGGCTTCTTTGAATTTCTCAATTTTAATTGCCAGATAGAGTAATATTTATGCGAACTGACAATATGCTATTCTTACAAACGTGCTCAATAATCATCACCGAATAATTTGAGATGAGTTGAAAAAACTGAAAAAAAGGCAAATATTCCTCTTAATAAATGTTGAAAAAAATATGGAATATTTTAGTTCTAAATTTGGATTAAAACGTAATGAATGACCTTAAACGGTAATTTGCCGTTCAACGTTTTTCGATTATGTTTTCGTGATATCCTTCATACATTGTGAAAACGAAAATAAAGAGTGACAAGCATAGGAGCAATAGACAATTAACAATTAACCTCCTAATCATTGAAATATTCCAAAGTGAATTTGCTTCAATAACACAATCCATAAAATCCGGTAATAAATTAGATTACAATGGACTAAAACAATGGAGCAACGACGATTTTCAATGAAATATTCATGTTTGATTTTTTCAGTTTATGCAGTTTTCATGAGTGTATTCTTGGGTGTAGACAGGGATTATTCATGTTGAACAATGCTACAGAAAAAAAGGACATTGTCATTGATTTTGGTTAATTATTTTCAATACCTAATATATTTAGCGCCGTTCGACTTCCCTCTGAAGTTTTCACAGTTTATGTTTTGAATGTATGGAATACAAAAATTCGTGTCTGTCAGTATGTTTGTACGCACATCCTTTACTTCTAACTTCTAAGTACAATTTATATCTGATTCTAATGGAATTTGGTATTAGTTTCCTGTTGAATCTTGTTGAATTTCTCTCAGTCTTTGCAAATGCGCTCTGATCTTGATAACACGCTGTTGAAGCCTATTTATTTCCGTGATTGAATGGAATAACCTATTGAACACCAATTTCAGTAATAAAAAACCTACACAAATATCTACAGGGTGATCCAGATTTTAGTTCAATAACTTTGGCGTCGGACAGAACAACTTTCTTCATGAAAAAATCATATATCCTAGATACAGGGTGTTGATGTTTGAAAAAAAAACAGTTTTTCAGTTATAATTGTACTACATTTATTGTTTTATTTTCATTCTCTTTTTGGGTATTGAAGACAATGTAATGTTTCGAATAAGGTAATATCTCCTGCCTCAATGATCCAGTGGCGTGGTTATATTATATATTATTATTTTATTTTTGAGTGAAACTCTGTTGATTTCAGAAATGGAATAATTTTCTCGGAAAAAAGAAAGTAGCTTAGATCTTCACTTGAAAGAAGATTATCGCACCCCTATATCTACGCTTCTGGATAATTTTGGCAGGAGACACTTAATTCGAATCATTACATTATCAGACTTCAATACTTGAAAATGAAAACAATGAATATAATAATACTAGAGTAAACGATTCTTTTCAAACTCTAACACCTTGTATTTCGAAAACTAAGCTTGTTAGGATATATGTTTATATGAACTTTTCTTCATGAAAAAAGTTGTTCTACGCGACGCCAAAGGCCTATTATTGTGGGTTATACGTATACTTATCTTCCCCACCATTTCGACAAAACAAAAAGTAATATTATTCACCCATCATCAAAAAATCCAGGCTTCCCTACCCCCTCCACCCCTTACGCACCCCATCCCCTAAAACGCAAACCAAGCGGATGAATTCAATTACGACGCCTTGCGTGCAGTAAATATCAACGTTGTCGCGATAGAACGAAAACTGTATCGTTTTCCAAATCCGCACATTACCCCTCGCTCAGAGAGGGGGTTGGGACGGCGAAAATTCAGCCCTGAAAACGCTCTTCCCCCAGCCGACCTATCGTTAAAGCTCCGCATTATCTACCCCCGAACATCTTACCCAACTAGACGACGAGAGCACGTGAAATTATCTCAAATTACGTTAACGTGTTTTTCAGGAGCCGCCAGGCGAGAATGAGCCTTATGCAAGGGGGCCATAAGGGTGGGATCGGTCCGTCGGACTCCGTTCAGTCGGTAGAGTATACCGTGATACTCACCGGGCCGGTAATAACCGTATTATTTATTTACCCAGGGGGTTGTGCACTCGAGCGATGCCTTATTCGTTCGCCATTATTAAAAATAAATCTGCTTCGAGGGTTCTGTCTCTCTCTTTGATGCCAGGCTACGTTGTATCGACGCTGATGTTGCCGAATATTAATTCATTTGGGAACTTTGCGGTGTAGCTTTTACGGTTGTTTTTTACGATTTTTTAACGTTTTTGAAATGGATATGGCTGTTTTCGAGAATCTTTAGATCTCATATTGACGTTTTGTAATGTATAGGACACAAAAATCCATTCGGTGTACAACTTCGCTTCCGCCGTTTTGCAATAGCTGGCTGGATATATAAAATATATACATAATAAAAGGTATTTGTGAACATAATGTCATCGAAATATCAGTCGATTTGTGTCTGTCATAAAGTTATTCTCGATCGAACATGTCATCTTACGAGCAAAATTCTCGTCATTTGCGGGAGGTTTTAATTTTCTGTTTTCATATGAAGAAATCTGCGGCTGATGCTCATCGAATGCTATCAAGTAAATGAGGCAGCTGTTAGTAAAAGAAAGAGCCGTGAGTGGTTTCAACGCTTCAAGAACGGTGATTTTGTCGTCGAAGACCAGCATGGCGGTAGAAGAAAGAAGGTTTTCGAAGATGCGGAATTGGAAGCATTAATTGATCATGACTCGTGTCAAACGCAACAAGAATTGGTAGAATCATAGGGTCTGACGCAACAAGTCATTTCAAAAAGCCAGAAAGTCATGGGAATGATTCAGAAACAAGAAAATTGGGTGCCGTACGAGTTGACGGCGTTCGTTTGCTTGTGAACAGCTGCTTGCAGAGCAAAGGCAGAAGAGATTTCTGCATCACATTGTGACTGGAGACGAAAAATGGGTCCATTACGATATTCCCAAGCGCTGAAAATCATTGGGATATCCCGGCCATGCTTCTACGTCGACGACCAAACCGAATATTCACGGTTCCACAGTCATGCTCAGTATTTGGTGGGACCAGCTCGGCGTAGTGTATTATGAGTTGTTAAAACCCACTGAAACAATCACAGGCGATCGTTATCGAACGCAATCAACGCGTTTATGAAGACGTTAAAAATTGGATCGAATCATTGATCGCTTCAAAAGATGACCAGTTTCTTCAACGCGGGATCCGTACGCTGCCCGAAAGATGGGAGAAAGTAGTGGCCAGCGATGGACAATACTTTGTATTATAAATATATAACTAGTTTTCTACAATAAAGCCTGTAATTTCGGGAAAAAACGGCGGAGGCAAAGTTGTACGCCTATGTAATAAAAAAGAAACTATGAGAATATCTGCAAATAAAACAAAATTAATACTGTTCTGGATTTTATTATTAGTTAGAGTTTATTTGTGTTAGGTATATCATTAAAGTTCACTATAGTTGAAGTTCATTTTTATAGAATGCTAACAAAAACTGTGATGAGTCGGAAAAAAAGAAACATAATTACTTATCAAAAACAATAATATTTGAGGATATGTCTAACAATCGAAATTCAGCTAGGTACATGATTACCTCACAATGAACCTAGATATACAAATATACAAGTAATAATAATGATAATATAAGATCGTCAATATCTCATCCTGTATATTTATCTTTCTAACTTTTTATCTTCTCCTTTTTTTAATCCTCACTTTTTCTCTTCATTTTCCTCCTTCTCACCTTCATATATTCCTTTTCTATTTCCACTTTTTCATCCTCATCTATTCTTCCTCTCTATCACCTTTGCTTCCTTATCCTTCTTACACTTTTTCTTCACCTATCCCACAGTTATATTAAAACAGTACCCAGATCTGTGGTCTCGCCTGTCACTAATGACATTTCTTCTTCTTCTTCCAGAGTACAGTAGCTTCTGGTCCCAGCCAGTCGTCGTCACCCTCCTCCAGCATGGCGGTCACCACTTCAGCACCGGCGGCAGGCACGCCGCCGTCTTCCGGTCAGAGGTGTTGCGATACCGGAAGACCCCTCTTCACCGACCCGATCACCGGTCAAAGTGTGTGTTCATGTCAATATGAACTTTCAGGTTATCAGAGATTGGCGAGCGCAGGCGTTCCCGGTCTGTCGGCCCTCTCGATGTACAGTGTGCCCTATCCTGACGGAATGGCCGCCTATTTTCCCGCCCTTGGAGCCGACCAGGCGCCCTTCTACACGTCACCGGTAAGTCGATCGATTGATTCTATGCGTTTCGGTCGTTTCCGGTTGCTTCAAATGACAGGAAATGAGATTTTTGGGGTCTTACAGCTATCGCGACATGAAAATGCGGTAGTTTGTGACTTAACTGTCAAATGTCATGACGTGTCGACTGTCAGTTGTCATGAATTGTCAACTGTCAAATGTCATATGCCAAAATATGTGCATATTTGAGTAGGGTGGCTTTTACGAAAACTTGGAATACTTAGATAAAGCTGTATATGAACTATTTCATCCACTAAGAACGCACTTCTTATGTTCCATAGTGAATCAAAGTTTCACTCAGAAAACAAACTTCAGCGCGCGATACACAGCTATTGCTACTATTGAATTTATGATAGCAATATTGAAAACTCAACCGCCATAGCTTCGTGAATTTACATACTCGAGAAGACGAAAGAAATATAATATGTTATGGGACATATTATGTACTTTCTCATCCTGTATAATCAATATTTGCAACTCTTTGAAGATAAAATTCAAGGTTCTACAATTAATGAATAGTTAATTAGAATAGATTTTCGAATTCAAAGGAAACTACGAAATTGCAATACATATGGAATATCATAATAGAAAATTCATTGTGATAACCAATCGCGAATCACTTGTAGAATGGCATATTTTACGACACATTTTAACTGCGCTCGAAAATGCAAACAGTAATGCGACTTCGGAATAATACACGATTTTAATATCAATAAAACTTGTTCACAATATCGGCCGTGCCATTTCAATATCGATATGAGTGATATAAAACTCGAAAATAGTTTAATCCTGAATTTTATCGATATAAATTCACAATCGACAAAACGCAAATGGAACGAAATAATAAAATGAGTCGAATTAAATCGAAAATATCAATTTACGATTCGCGTGTTGATGTTGATGGAAATGAATATGTTCCATTTAGATGACAGGCCATACTCCTCCATTTCGGTGAATTCTGATGAACTTGTTAAATGAAACTAGGGGATTTGGATTGATATACTGTATAATTTTCGACCATTAGAAGGTATGAATGTGCTCTATTGGATTATAGGGGTATAAAATGGACATCGAAATGAGGATATCGTGTATAATATACGTTGAGGGATCAACGGACATTCACAAAACTAGTAGTGATGATAATTTCGACCACATTCCAAATCTATACAAATAAAAAAAAATGCATACTATTAAAATAATAAGGCTGCTAAGTTTGTTCAAAATCAATTGCATCAGAGCATCTGTCAACAGTAATAAACATAGATAGAAGGAGTATACGCAATTTTTACATGTCCACAACATGGTTAACAATGTTGTCAGATTTTGATATATTTTCAAATCCACAATTTTACTCTATCGTTATGAATGTATAATATATTGAATGAAATATATTTATTTGAGTGATTCTAAATTAAATAGGCAAATTTGAATATTTGGAATCCGATATTTTTCCTTATTGTCGAATTTACAATAAGCAGAATATTTATTATTTTCTGTATCTACCTGCTGAGATCCAAGGTTTGGCAACTTTTGCTCTCCTAGTGGTGGTTTCATGTCGTTTGGCGCGCTTGAAGTTTGTTTTCTGAATTTCTGATATATTTAGGTATTTATTTCAATATATTTTGAGTTAATATGAAACGTTGAGTCACTATGGGACATAAGAAGTGCGTTCTTTGTGAAGAAATTCGCGAATTGATTGAAATATCGTATCACTGATATGTTTTCATTTCCGCGCGCTTCATGTTAAATTTGATAGTTCATGTTAGGGACAAAATTTCCTTACTGAAAATGACATAAATGCTCCCTCTATCTATGTTTATTACTCTGAGGGTTTTTATCAGCGATAAAAATATGCAAATTTTTCATGTCAATAAGAAAATAATAAAATCAAATTGGCATTTTAGTATCAATTGTATGAACCACAATGGAAAGTATTGATAACCTCGTAGCCGAAAATAAAGATGTATACTTTCAAGTAAAAATGTGTGTTGAGTAGGATTAGAATAAAATTTTGCATCTAACATAACGTTACACATTGACAGTTCAGTTGTATACGTACTTTTCTACACCAAATCCATTGGTGTCATTCCCCAGCTTGTCTGACTATGCATAAACCGATGTTCACATGTACTACAGCGGCCTCCCATCCAGATACTGACCCCGCTAAACGCTGGCTAGTGCTAACTAACCAAGACATCAATTTAATTAAATCCAGATTCAAATCGCGAAGCGAAGGACCAACAACAATCCACAACTCGATATCTCCTCCTAGAAGGCAATCACACGTCGTGTTGATCATATCCAAAGAATAATACCCGGAACAAACAGAACAGTTCTCCAACAAACGCTGTCAGGAGCATTGTTGGCCAACAAGCGTCCAATGATTAATATAATAATCTGTAATGAAGTTATACGGACACGTCCCAGCGCTGATTTATTACAAAACGAATTTTTTATTCGGTTGAAACCCTGGGTGTGCACGAATCTTGTTAATCCCACGTACAATGGGCAACATTGAGAGGTGCTGGTGGTTTATAATGCTCGAAATTAAATTTTAAATGTCATGTTTAGTCGGGATCGAAGCAGGCTACTAACTAACCTCAACGTGTCCTCTATGGAATTTCATTAGGGGGGAGGAATATTGGTCATAGAGTTGTTGATTACAGACAGTCTGGACTAATAAGGTGTATTCAGGGCTTAATCAGAAGTGAGTCGAGTTGTTGGTGCCATGACTATGGTTTTTGCGATTTGGTTATGATGAACAGAGTCAAAGGTTTTCCAGTCAGAGGTTTCCTTTCGATATTTAATAAAAAACCAGTGTATTTCAAAATAAATTAATAGATATTTATTTCATTGTGAAGAAGAAGGTATGCCATCACCATCACTATATCAACCAAATGGGTGTCACAGCTACGGTTGCAACAGCATATTTCTTTCAATTCGCACATTTGCTGTTGTAAGTCCTTGAATACTTCACAAATTCCTTCTTTAAGGTCTTGAATCGATTGTAATGCATTACCATAGACCTTATCTTTTACCTGGCCCCAAAAAACTAGTTTTTACTTGTCAATTGTCAAAGGATAACAGCTTCGAAAGTGACAGCTGTCCAGATAGTGGGCTATTGAAAATGAAAACTCTCGTGGAAAACCCTTTATTATTGGATCCAGGTCGATCATGTAGAGGATATATTCTTTGGTGTCTGGATTGTCATGAAACTTCGTATATTTTTCTTTTTTTGTAATAATAATTTTTTTCTTCTTGGTTCATTTCTGTTGTATTCAAATTTTTCGAATATGCCTTTTAAAGTGTTCAAGGAGAGCAACAATCTATCTAAGTATTGTGAACTACAACAGAAAATTGAGTTTTTTCGTCTATGTCCACCATTTGTAATGGAAAAATACACAACTAATTGAAGAGAAGATACATTCCTGTACTTTTTTCGATATTCGATGTCATTTTAACTCATTCTTATCGCTTTAATTAACATTGTTTGCAGGAAAAAGGTGGAATAAGTCACAATAATTGCACTTGTAGATTTGCCGAGAAATATTCCAAAAAAATTATCTGACCGCCGGCTGTTGCTTTTTGTACTATCGAAGGTCAACTTAACTTGCACTAACGTTGTTCAATTTGTATTGGAATAATCGACGTTTCGAACTTTGCTTCACAGTCGATTTTGAATAATCATCAACTTCAATCAAGTTTTGAACTGCGAAAATATCAGGAGAGTTCGGAATTTTTGAATGGAGAGATTTTAGAATCTGTTTTTTGTCAAATTGACCCCAGATATTTAGAGAGAATAACCCTGGCAAAATAAGCCTTCGAAGGAATGCGTTTTGAATCTACCTTCATCAAGCCATAAAAAAGGCTACCATCCTGTGTTGAATCAACCTTTATCGAGTCATTTCATTGGCATTTTCAAGCTGTACTACAAGCTATAGATACTTTGGATAAACTTAGTAATTAGCAATCAATTTTCAAAATGCCAATAATTGTTCTTCCGCTATAAATATTATGATATAAATAATACCATTTTCTTTCATTATTTCTTAGTTTTATGTATACTTCTTTGTTTTAAATTCGAAAAAAATCATTGGATAAATTATCCTTTGAATGACTTTTCCGCAGGCACAAGCTTATTCTAACACGCGTATTTTTACTATTCGAATCCGTTAATACTTGTTTTTTTGAAGCCGTAAGCGCATCTACTATGAGGCCGGTTTCACACGTTCCTCAAAGCCACACAAAGATCGTTGGCGGCCGTCGGAGTTCAGATCGTAAATCAATGGGAACTAGGCCTACGATTGTTTTGGTAAACATGTCAGCGAAACAATAATCGTACGCTGTATTATTTCAATGTTTTCATATTATGCATGATGTACGTACTGCCATCAACCTTGATCTCTTCAAGTTCGAGACGTTGCTGAGGTGACGAGTAGAGCGCAAATTGTGTCTACGATGTTCGCAAAAAAAAAATGATGAATCACGAGAATAATTATTAATAGTGGTGATTTTGAATGGGTATTGAATTGTTGACAAGTTGCGTCGCCGGAAATGGTTTCTATTCATTGTCTAGCAATTTTACACGATAGTTCTGGAAAGGGAGACTTTCTTTACAATGTTTGTAGTTCTCAATCGAAAAAAAAATTAACATATACGTACCAAAGGAACAAGCAAACGTTAACCAGTTAGAAATTCGACTCATTGCGATACCATAATTGATTTTCATGTTGTAATAATTACAAATATAATTGCAATGTATTACCTTTACATTTCTGAACAAATTTACATAATATTTACTATCCATTGAGAACTAAAAATTAAATTGAAGTCACTCATGTGACTCCTAAATGATGAAATCCTACGATTTAATATCAAAATGATTTGAGGAAAATATCTTACCTCCTCTATAATCTATGAAAAATTGAATACATTTAAAAAACTTTTGGTGCCCACTTGTGTCATCTATTTCTAAGTAAACTGAACTACAATATCCTATCCACTCATCTTCTTCTCATTGTGACTGAATCTAAAGAACCGTCTGACCACTACGAGTTCAGCACTAGGGATTCATCAAGCCAAATAGCTTGACACTTTAAACAACTACTTGACTTGAAAATCAAGCAGTGAAAAATTACGTACTTGAGCTTGACTTGACATTATTTTAGATATTTAAGCTTGGTTTGATATCAAGCTACTTGATATTACTTGAGCTTGATATGCACTTTTCGACTGAATAAGGGGATTCCTCGAGTGCCGAGAGACTGAAGCATTCGTCAGTATGACTTTATTAGTAGTTTTCTCACATTTCTATGAAATTATTGGTAGATTTTGATAGTTTCAGAAATATCCTTCCAAACTTGGCAACATGGCCAAGGATTTTTCATCAACGTGAGCATCTTCAGCTCCTGTTGAAAGACAACATTTCAGAACTGCTTTTTCAGTTACGAAAACCCGCAATAGGTTAAGCGACAAATTTATAAGACGCCTCATGTGTCTTAGATCATGGATGGATAATTATGAAATCAAACAAAGTCTGGAGGTTTCTCAATATCAAGAAACTTTATTTTTTATTATTTTTGATTTTGTTATGATTTCTAGTGATTTAATTCATGTTTCTATTTCGAAAAAGTTGATATTTTCGGTTCTTTCATACAATAACTTTATTAAGTAAAAGGTTTTTTGCAAGATTCCTTCTCATTTAATCATTTTTTTTATTAATTTGGCTCTACACTATTTTGAAACTGCTAAAAATCATGTCGCTTTATATGATTCAAGTTCTTGATGAATAAATACTTGACTTGAGATTGACAAGCAAGTACTTGACTTGAAATCACGTCAAGCTCAAGCCAAGTAGCTTGAAAATCAAGCCGAGCCGTGAATCCCTATTCAGCACTATCGGAAGGTGAAGTATTATCATCAATGACATAGGCAGCTGTCATACTGCCTCGAAATTGTGATTGGATACTAAAGAATATGCAGTAACCCCCAAAACTTTACTCCTATTAGTCTTGTGTACTCGTTTCTCAACAGAAACTCAACATTATGTAGCTCTTTTTGAAGCCAATTGTGCTTAGCTAGACTGAATCCATATTCGTATGACATTAAGTCATTCCACTCTCAAAGAGCTATAGTGATTGTGTGCGTTTTTTTCAAATCATTGATTGAAAGTATGGTAGCAAAAAGGTCTCGTAGAGAAAATATAAATTTTTTAAGACGGTCATCTTGAAGCTCTGTTAACAGGTTGGTTTTCCTACACTTGACATTGCTTTGATTGAAGTTAATCTTTTTGTAACATTCCTAATTCAGTTTCAGCAACTTCTTCTAGTGAAAAGGCTATTTGTATCGTGAATGATCTATCTAATCTTTCAATCCAATTCGACCTAATCTATTTCTCAACGTATCATCCCAATGAGCGATGACCACAGATCGACACGTAGGTTAGAACGCGTACAATTCGAAACACTGATCGATAGATGTCTATAAATACAGTAAGAATTCAGAGACAAATGGGATGTTGTTTGGCAATTTGCGCACCCAGAGGACACAAGACAAGGCTAGTTGGCAAAGTAGGGACAACGCTTTGCCATTTGCTAATCAACTGGATTATTGAACGGGAATGTAAGTTTCAGTAGGTTACACATGTTGAACAAGCCATTTCGGATAGTCTCTAGTCCGTACCATGTCGAATTAATACTGTACAATAGTTTCTTGTTGGCGTTTCACTTTGTACGTTCCAATTTTGTCCGGTCCAAATCGTTTATCGAGTTTGTCGGCCAACTCTAAGCTCGTTCGTTACGGGTTACGGCATACCTAGAATAATGATACAATATTATACTGCTTTATTTCTTTTTATATATAAGCATCATATGAATATTGATTAAACTTGTATAGATTTGTAAAAATAAGTGTCTTGCTCTCAGATCTTCTTTTTTTTAAAGTCCGGAATTTACATTCCCTTCGCCTCTAATTTCATTTCTCCTATTTTCTGCTGTTGTCACTTTTTTCTTCTATTTAGTTCTTTGAAAGAGGTATTTCCTCTTATCTGTCTTTCTTATTTTGATTTGTATTATCTTTCTTAATTCCTTATTCTCGTGCTCTTTCAGCGTCTCTATTGTCTTCTTTCTCTGTTTATTTCTTCAATAGTTGCTGCTGTTCTTATTACTGAATTTAGCGTACTTTGCACCTGATCATTATTATTGTCCTTCGTATTGTACCAGGAAACTCCTGCATACGTAATGCTTGGTATTAGCACTATTTTTATTATCTTCAGCTTGTTTTCTAAAGAAAGTTCACTTCTAGGGTTGAGTCTGCCGTGCAATTGCCTTGTCTTTTTTCTGTTTTCTTCTATCTGTTTGTTAAAATTCATTCTTTCATCCAGTATTAATCCCAGATATTTTGCTTCCTTTTTCCATTCTATTGTCTGGTTCTCTATTTTGACGTCTCCTGCTTTCTCTTTCTTTACTGTTGTTCCTCCGAAGTAGATTGCAACTGTTTTCGATGTGTTCACTTTAAATCTCCATTTCTTGAAGTATTTCATCAGTAAAGTGTCTTGCAGCCATAGAGTAATAAATATAGATAGAGGAAATATACGCAATTTTACATGTACCCAACATGGTTAGATTACGTTGTCGGATTGTGATATATTTTCAAATCCACAATTTTACTATATCATTATGAATGTATATTATATTGAATGAAATATATTTATTAGAGTGATTCCCGATGAAATATGCAAATTTGAATATTTGGAATCCGATATTTTTCCTAATTGTCCAATTTATAATAGGCAAAATATTTATTATTTTCTGTATCTACCTTCTGAAATCCAAGTTTTGGCAACTTCTGGTTTCCTAGTGTCATCGGCTGTTTCACGTCGTTTGGCGCGCTTGAAGTTTGTTTTCTGAAATTCTGATATATTTAGGTATTCATCTTAATATATTTTGAGTTTATATGAAACTTTGATACTCTATAGGACATGAGAAGTGCGTTCTTTGTGGAGAAACTCTCGAATTGAGTGAAATATCGTATCACTGATATGTTTTCATTTCCGCGTGCTTCATGTCAAATTTGATAGTTCATGTTGGGGACTAAATTTGCTTACTGAAAATGACATATGCTCCCTCTATCTATGTTTATTACTCTGAGCTTGCAGCCCAGCCAACTCTCGTTTTATTTGCTTTTTATGCCGCTACATCATTTCTTCACGATTTTTGAATTTTTCAAATATTGAGCGCTCATAAATTTCAGAAGCTTTGAGTTAGTGGTATTCTCTTCTTCTTCTTCTTCGTCTTATACAAGCCTAGGGCTTGTATATTCCACTTTAGTGCTCGGTGGATGTAGATATCCAGGAGTCTTTTTAGCGCTGGTATTCTCTAATTGCATAAAATACTATAAAATAGAAAGATAAAATGAATCATATTGTAAAATTTGTATTGCGATCCTAGAATATTCAGATGTTATTATGTAGTCGTATTCGTTTGAGCCTTAAAAATGTAAATTAAGCCTAGGTTGTTTCGGTTTCCGAAATTTTATTGATCGGCCCTTGTATCATCAATCTGCGACCTCCGTGAAGTCGACATTTCTGCAGACATTTCATTTCTAGTTCGCCACTTGCCAAGGTTGTCAAGGTGAAATTTTTTATGCTTAATGCTATCCCCGCTGAATGCGTACACGCTTACAAAAAGGTTAAATAACACTTCGAAACTTGCTATTAGGTATTTTATCGTATTATCGGTAACTTGGGCAAAATTTATCGCCACTTAGCGGCAAATGCAGTTGCTAATGGCCTGTTCCAAATACGTTTATTTATTCTTGACACGCCAATATTTTTCTAATTTCATAAATATGTAATGCGATATAATTCAACATCGTATTAACATCACGTTATTTCATTGTAGCGGTCTCACTTCGTTTGTAAATTAGAATTGTGGGCTGGGTCCGTGGGAAATGTACGGGGTCTGCTCGAGAATAAATTTTATATTGTTTCATTTGTTATATTCGAGATTATATTTGTATAATTCAAAATTTTGAATAAACTTGCGAAAGCTCTTGTCGCTTTTTCATTTTTATCAGATGTGAAGATGAATTTACTAATCTGATCCATGAATTTCAAACTTTGTAAATCCCAAACATGATGAAGTCCTTATAAAGTGTGTTTTTGTATAGGTATAGAAATTTAAATTGCAATAAAACAAGGATGGATTATTCGATTGACATGAATTCTATTTATCCGCAAGATAATCTTGTGGCATTACATTTTAAATATGATTTCTGGCATATGACCGCCACGGCTGGCTCGGATGTAGTCCAATCTGGACGTCCAATTTTCGATGACTTTTTCCAACTTTTATGGCTGTATATCGGCAATAACATGGCGAATGTTTCTTCCAAATGGTCAAGGGTTTGTGCTCGGGTTTGTGGCTTATCCGCATAGACCAATGACTTTACAAAGCCCCACAGAAAGTAGTCTAGCGGTGTTAAATCACAAGATCTTGGAGGCCAATTCATAGGTCCAAAACGTGAAATTAGGCGGTCACCAAACGTGTCTTTCAATAAATCGATTGTGGCACGAGCTGTGGGACATGTTGCGTCGTCTTTTTGGAACCACAGCTCCTGGACATCATGGTTGTTCAATTCAGGAATTAAAAAGTTAGTAATCATGACTGTAACGTTCTGGCCATCATCGTTTTTGAAGAAGTACGGACCAATGATTCCACCAGCCCATAAAGCGCACCAAACAGTCAGTTTTTCTGGATGTAACGGTGTTCCGACATACACTTGAGGATTAGCTTCACTCCAAATGCGGCAGTTTTGTTTGTTGACGTAGCCATTCAACCAGAAGTGCGCTTCATCGCTAAACAAAAAAAAATGGACGTAGTGCGCGATACGTATTCCGCAGAGAACCATTATTTTAGAAATGAAATTGCACTATTTGCAAGTGTTGTTCAGGCGTGAGTCTATTCATGATGAATTGCCAAACCAAATTGAGAATAAATCACTTGACAGCTGTTGAATCGGTCGCCATCTTGAACAGAAATGTCAACTTAAAGTTATATACCTCGAAAAAAAACACCCGTTACATATATTTAAGGTAACATGTTTTTTTTCCTCTTTCTCGTTTGAATTGGGAACACTTCACTTGTTTTCTCTCCGAGCAATTCTGAAAACTAATTGGTGTTATTATTTCTACTATTACATAGTTGTCGAACCGTTTGCTGAAAGCTTCTAAAGATTCTGTGGATAAAAGTGCGGTAGCTACAAAGAATACCCCTATATGAAAATTGACATTATAATTTATAGCATATAATTTGCACTGTTTCTTCAAATGAATACATAAAATTTTCTCCACTACTAAAGACAATATTTTTTCTCCGCAGGCCGGCTTAGAACTGAAAGAAAACTTGGCAGCTGGAGCAGCAAGTTGGCCCTACCCCTCTGTGTACCACCCTTACGACACCGCCTTCGCAGGATATCCATTTAATGGGTAAGTGACTTCAGGATAATTGCCACTTTTCAAATCAGATCGGCAGTACATTAGAGTAAATGATGTGACTAAAAGCGTAGCGATAAATTCGACCGCCCCCTATATGATTCGATGGTTGGGCAAATGGGAAAAAAGGGTGACGGGGAAACCCCTAATTTCGATAATTCGGATAAATTGAATTGGGCGTGAGTAAATCAGAGGATAATGAGGTTGAGATATTAAGTTGACGATTTATGCATCATGAAAATATGAATTATCAGATTAAGTGCTTATAGAGATGAAATTGTATGAGCATGAACTTAAAAGCTAAATGTGTCAGATCTGGAGACCTAGCCAGTTACCCTACTGCTATAATGCATATTCTTTATGTTTATGCTTATTTCTATATTCGACATTTGGTTACTCTGTTCTCTTTCTCTTTTCTTCGAGTTTTGTTGTCTCCTTTTTTTTTTAGGTGGGTTCAACGTCATGTATAACCTACATAGCGTACAACTTTGCTTTCGGCTTTTTTTCCGAAATTCGAGGCTTTATTGTAAAAAAAACTGGTTATACATTTATGATTCAAAGTATTGTCCATCGCTGGACACTACTTTATACCATCTTTCGGGCAGCGTACGATCCCGCTTTGAAAAAACTGTTCAATTCTTGAAGCGCCTGTGATTGTTTCAGTCTGTTTAATAAACTCATAATACACTACGTCGAGCTGGTCCCACCAAATACTGAGCATGACCTAGGAACCGTGAATATTCTGTTTGGACGTCGATGTGGAAGCATGGCCGAGATATAGTCATGATTTTTTGCGCTTGGTATTATCGTAATGAACCCGTTTTTCGCCTCCAGTCCCAATACGATACAGAAATCCCTTCCTTCTCAGCCATACCAGCAGCTGTTCACAAGCAAATAAACGGCTTCAACATCTTTCGACTTCAACTCCTACGGTACCCAATTTCCTTGTTTCTGAATCATTTCCATGACTTTCAGGCGTTTTGACATGGTTTGTTGCGTCACTCCCACTGATCCTGCCAATTCTTGTTGCGTTTGACATCAGTTTTGATCAAGTAATGCCTCCAATTCTGCAACTTCGAAAATTTCTCTTCTGGTCTTCGGTGTCAAAATCGCCGTTATTGAAGCTCTCGGCACTCTCGGCACATTATTTCACTAATAGCGACCTCACAATCACAATAGGTACTTGAGAGCATTCGATGAGCCCTCAGCAGAAAATTAAAACCTCCTGTAAATGACGAGAATAAGGCTCGTGAGCTGACATGTTTAATCGAGAATAACTTCATGATGCAGACACATAATAATATAAAGAGTGTTTTTTTAGCTGCATGGAAGTTTGATGGTTATTATCTATGGTTTGATAATTGAGATGTCAAACTGTGTTGACATTTCTATTCAGTAAGATTTGGCAATTCATTATGAATCGTTTAACGCCTGAAAACAGCGCTTCCAAATTGTGAAAATTAACTTTGAAAAAAATAAAAATAAATCTGTTCGCGAAGTTTTTAAAGCACTTCGTCGAAAGAATACTGTGAACTATGAAGCCATGAAGGGAGAAGTTATAACCATCTATAAAAGAACAAGCGGAGTAGAACTCAGCGCAAATTTTCACTGTTTTTTTGTGTAGCAGCGTTATCGATACCAATCTCCAAAGGGAACAGCCACACATCAACACCCTGTGATTAATGTCGATAGATACGACATCGCGAGCTCTTTATGAACACATTAACTCCAACAACTGTCTCCCCCTTCAATCCCCGTATTAAAACCCCATTCTGCGCCGTTCAGATATCATTTATTATTCAGAAATTTGGGGAGTCTGATCCCTCGAAGCATTTGATAATCATCAGCAGCACTCGTTACCCCCTGGGGTATAAACAAGTCAACTATGCCATCGACAATGGTGAGTGGCAGATATCAAGCAGACCCAATAGAGAAGTAGCATTCCTTCGTCAAATTACGGTGTGAGAACTTCATACCTTCCCCTTGCAGATGATTATCAAGACAGAAATTGAATTCGAGTTCGTGCTCCTACATCGATTTGGGTTGCATGAATTTCGAAGGGTTTGAAAGAGGCTAGGGATTCATCAAGCCGAGTAGCTTGACATTTTAACCGATTACTTGACATGAAAATCAAGCTCGTGAAAAATTACATACTTGAGTTTGACTTGATTTTAGATATTTATAACTTGACTTGATATGAAGCTACTTGATATTACTTGAGCTTGATATGCACGCGTCGCACGGCATATATTTTTGCAATCTCGTGCGCTCTTAGACTAAATAAATGGCGCCGAGAGACTGAAGCATTCGCCAGTGTGACTTTATTAGTAGTTTTCTCATATTTCTATGGAATCTATTGGTAGATTTTGGTAGTTTCAGAATTATCTTTTCAAACTTGGCCAAAATGGCCAAGGATTTTTTATCAACGTCAGCATCTTCAGCTCCTGTTGAAAGACAATTTTCCAGAGCTGCTCTTACAGTTACAAAAACCCACAATATGTTAGGCGACAAATCTATAAGATGCCTCATGTGTCTTAGATCCTGGATGGAAAATTATGAAATCAAACAAAGCCTGGATGTTTCTCAATATTGAGAAACTTTTTTTTTTTCATTATTTTTTATTTTGTTATGATTCATAGTGATTTAATTTGTGTTTCTATTTCAAAATAGTTGATATTTTCGGTTGTTTTATACAATAAGTTTAATAAATAAAAATGTTTTTTGCAAGGTATTTCACAATAAAATTGCTAACAATCAACTAGCTTGATAAATAAATACTTGACTTGATTGAAAAACTACTACTTGACTTGGAATCAAGTCAATCAGCCTATAAAATACAGTTTGTTTGAAAACTAAAGCCAAATGACCACCGTTTACATCGCATTTTTGCTAAATGGGCTAATTTGAAACTGGCCGTAGACGAGTATTTTTTCCGAAAAATTGTGTTTAGCTATAAGGTTCAATTCTGGTTGAATATCTCCGTCAATAAACAAATTTTCCGTATCTGGAGCAAAGATCTTCCAGCCATTAACGAATCACCTTAACATCCATTGAAATGGAATGTTTTAGTGTTTAATGAGGTATATACTCTGGCGGCATCATCTATTTCTTCTGAAATTAAGAAGAAGCTGAGGTTACATTGTATTGTATGGCTATCGAGCCATGCTGACTGATTTTTTGTTGCCAAAAATCAATCAGCTTAACATCGACGACATTTGGTTGCAAAAAGACGGAGCAACTTAACCATCAATTCATTGCAAAAAATTTCCAGAAGTGGTCCTGTTAACGCCTCTCGATAACTTTTTATGTTGAGTCATTGGTTTATGCCGATTAAACAGCAAATTTTGTAGCTATTGAAAGTCAATGTTCAAGGCACCATACGGCCAGATTTAATAGAAGAAGTAGTGAAAAATAGTAGCGATAGAATGGACTATGTAACTGATAGCCTCGGTGAACATATGCTGGAAATCATATTGAAAAAATAAAAACCATGAAATTATCTACCAGATAATAATAATAAAAACTTCTATCCAACAATATTTCTGTCTTGTATTATTATTCAAAGTTCTGAAGCTCTTAAAAAACGCCTAATAGATGCCTGACTCATTCTGCCTTCTCGTCTTTACGTATATTTGTGTAGGAGAACATCTTGACTTTGCCTGATTTATTCCAATTTTTCATCGCTGCTTCTGCAATCTTCGGTATATGACTTCTAGCTTTGGTCACAACCATGCTGGTGGTTCTTAGCTCCTAGCCGTTCAAGTCCCTTTGTAGGATCATCATATTTCACACACATCGATAAATAACGCTAAATAAGTACATATAGTGAACCCGTGACGTGTGAGGTATTCAAAATCTCTTTACTTGCGATAAACGTCTCTACGCGTGTGGCAAGTTCTTGGAAATCGATGTAATCAATTATGTTATGAGCAGCGCATATCTTATCGTCTCCGGACCGAGATTCAATTAGTTCATAAACATAAAATAAACAAATTGGCGTAGATTAACGTTGTTGCTTATAATAATGACAAATATATCCGTTAGGCTAAACAAACGGACGCGTATCGAATGTGGAGATATTTCGGCCATAAAAAGTTGGAGATGGGGAGATAGTGGACAATGAAATCCTTGTGTTGTTTTTCCGTTTTCGGGTGAGATGATTTGATGCCGGATGTGGTTTCGCAAGAATGTCAGGATGGAGGTTGAACTCTCTTTGGAAATCCGAATAAAGTTTTCGAAAATTCAAAACTCCGATCTATTGGGTTTATTGATCTATCAGATCTGATTATTTTGTTGATCTGCTGGTTAGGTATCAGATTAACATCTTCAGTGTCCTGAACTAAGTTTTCCTTCGGTTGGATTTAAATTACAATTAGAAATAAGTACTCAGCATTGGCCTATAGAAAATTCTCCTTATGGTTATACGCTCTTTGATTATCTTGCCATTTGCCATAAGTGTCATTGGTGAGAATCTGAGAGATATCAAAATTTTTCCAAATAGTTATGTTGTTTCAAGCAGAAAAGTTAGGTGATCAATTGTAAAATTCATCACATTGTAACCTCTTCGTTACAACTCAAAATGCCCGAGAACAGTCGTTTGTTTGAGTCGTGGTTCAGATCCCTGAATCTACCAAATGGAAGGGACAAAAACCCAGGTCGATCAAACACCTCTTATAATTACATAAGTATTTCACAATCCGAATCTTTAAAATATCTGGTACCAGAAAAATTTACATACAATATTTATAAAATGAAAATATATACAAGTGAATCCGAAATTTATAATTGTATAAAAAAAGAATGAAATTTTCTAAGATCCTAAATTACTTTCCTGAAGAGGTAAAAGTCCTAGCTCTATACTGAGCCAATCTTCCTCCACCGAAGTTGATAAGAACTTAGGTCTGGCAGTTCTTCAATTGTAAGGAGAGTAAATAATTTGACTTGTAAGTTGACAATTGACAATGATGGGCTGTCTTTAGACGAAGAACTCTCAATGTAATTATCCAACTTTCAACGTTTATCAAGAACCAATCAGGAATTCAGCAAAGAAAATATGTATACCAAAAAAAACTGAAAATCAGAGAACAGAAATTAATAAGAAGCCAAATTAAGGTGATGGCTTTTCTGTTTCTGAAACAACCAAAGTTTACATAAAAGATATTAATACTCATGTACTTATTTTATCGTTTGAACAAAATGACTGCCAAATGAGATAAGAAACTAAAAGGATGATCTCAAGGCAATCATATGTAGATTGTTTCAGAAAAGATCTCTTTCAAAAATGTAACAAACGAAAAATGTAAAAAATAATAGATACGAAAAACATCCTCTACATAAAAGTTTTGTGAAAATACTCATAAACTGAGTTATAACTTATTATGCTTCATTTAAGATAAAAATTCACGATAGTTAAAACGAAGTTACATTTAAACATCAATAATAGGTATTAAAAAATATTTGATTATAATAAATTATATTTAAATAAAGAATAAAAATTTTCATTTCACGTAAAATGATGAAATGTTAAAATGGCGGATGCATTCCTTTATCAAATTAAATCTGAATATCAAAAATTTTCATATATATTACGTATACAACAATCAAATAATGACGATAGGAAAAATATACAACTTACCCCTTTTTTCAGGGTTTTATGAATGAACTAGAGAAAAACAATTATAACTATTTTGCAGCGATAATTATCGATATATGTACGTTCGAAGAAACTAGAAAAGAAAATGATATAATTTCGAAGTATCGAGTACATATGCACGATGATACGCATTGGCGTACGCCCAGATTTCCATCAACTGTCTGACTCAGTTGAATATATAAAATTTGAAATGTAGCACGCTACAACATTTACTAAATAGTGTCAAAATGAGTGGATGAATCCTATTAAAAGGGTGAATCAACAATCAGCTTAAACAATGTCGTATGATACTTTTAAGATATCGAGTCGCAAATCAAAGTAGTTCAACCAGAAAATAAAACAAAACCTCTACCCTCTCTTGTATCGTGCTGCAATACGAAAGTCTGAAAAAGATTCCCATATTCCGCCAGTCTCAAGATAGATGATAAAATTCATATCGATAAGAATATTCCCGATATTCGTGTCTGGAGAGGGAATAAAATATATCTCTCGCGTTCGAGACGAGGATTTCCATTCGGTTCTGTGAAAAATCGCATGTAGAGAGCAATAAGAAAAATTATATTATAGAAAGTGGCGACATTTCCATAAATATTCGCGCCTGTGTCCACATATTCTCCGAATGTTTTAGCTCACGCACCTGCTGCCTGAAGGTCTACAAAAATACAAATATCGTCATCCACCAGTTCGAAATATTCTGTTTAATGGAATTCTCGCACGACAACTAGCTGAAATATTCAGCATACCTCATTTCTTTCACCTTGTTTGATCTATGGCTGGGATTCTTGGCGGGACCTAGTTACTCTTCGATCGTGTCTTCGATATTTCGTGGTACGGAGAGTTGTCTAGGAGTAGCACATGCTCAACTTGTTTAGCCGTGTCTGGTTGTTCATCATGGCCAGTTTCTAAAGGCATTACCTTGTTAGGAAAGCCATTGTTTCTGTTAATTTCAACACTCATTCAATTCCTCGAATGATCTTCAGTTCAGGGTCTCTTGCATTTCTTCAAAATAGTCTTCAATCTTGGTTTTTACTTTGTTTTTATATTCATTTGGTATTCATTCATTCTTGAACACCTTGCTTTTGAACGCTAGTGTCGCAAGCTTATAGTTGAGCGCAGATTGCTGTATCATTTCATCAGAACATCTTTAATTCTCGTACAAGAACTAGCTGAAATATTCAGCATACCTCATTTATTTCACCTTGTCCGATCTATGGCTGGGATTCTTGGCGAGACCTAGTTAGTCTTCGATCGTGTCTTCGACATTTCGTGGTACAGAGCGTTGTCTAAGAATGGCACATGCTCAACTTGTTTACCCGTGTCTGGTTCTTCATCATGATCAGTTTCTAAAGGCACTACCTTGTTAAGAAAGCCATTGTTTCTGTTGATTTCAACACTCATTCAATTCCTCGAATGATCTACAGTTCAAAGACTCTTGCATTTCTTCAAAATATTTTTCAATTTTGGTTTTTACTGTGTTCCTTCTGTTTGTTGTTCTTTTCACTTTATCTTCATTCATTCTTGTGATATTTATTGCTTGACTTGATATCAAGCTACTTGATATTACTTGAGCTTGATATGCACGCGTTGCACTGCATATATTTCTGCAATCTCGTGCGCGCTTAGACTAAATATGTGGAATCCTCGAGGGGTGAAAGACTGAAGCATTCGCCAGTGTGACTTTATTAGTAGTTTTCCTACATTTCTATGAAATCTATTGGTAGATTTTGGTAGTTTCAGAAATATCTTTCCAAACTTGACCAAAATGGCCCAGGAATTTTTATCAACGCCAGCATCTTCAGCTTCTGTTGAAAGACAATTTTCCAGAGCTGCTCTTACAGTTCCATAAACTCTCACTAGGTTGTGTGACAAATCTATAAGATGCCTCATGTGTCTTAGGTTCTGGATGGAAAATTATGAAATCAAACAAATTCTGGAGGTTTCTCAATATTAAGAAACTTTATTTTTTTATTATTTTTTATTCTGTTATGATTTATAGCGATTTAATTAATTTTATTTTATTTAAAAAAAAATTGATATTCACGGTTCTTTCATAAAATGAGTTCAATAAAAAAAAGTGTTTTTGCAAAGTTCCTTCACATTTCATCATTTTCTTATTGATGTGACAATACACAATGAGACTGCTGAAAAAATTTAGTAGCTTGATAAGATGCTCAAGCCAAGTAGATTGCTTCAGTCTCTCGGCGCTCAAAGAATCCTAATACTTAGTCTAAGCGCGCACGAGATTGCAGAATTATATGCCGTGCAGCGCGTGCATATCAAGCACAAGTTATATCAAGGAGCTTGATATCAAGTGAAGCAATAAATATCTAAAATCAAGTCAAGTCAGGCTCGAGTATATAATTTTCCACGAGCTTGATTTTCAAGTCAAGTAGTTGGTTAAAATGTCAAGCTACTTGGCTTGATGAATCCCTAGAATAGAATAGAAACTAAAAACCTTAGTTTAATCATAATAGTAAGAGCTGAAACTCTAACATCAAGTCAAGTCAAGATCGAGTATGTAATTCTCCACGAGCGCGATTTTCAAGTCAAGTAGTTGGTTAAAATGTCAAGCTACTTGGCTTGACGAATCCCTAGAATAGAATAGAAACTAAAAAACTTAGTTTAATCATAATAGTAAGAGCTGAAACAGATCAATATCAGAAAGATTTGTTAGAATATTCAATTACGCTCATAAATTCAAACACACCCATCGCACTGTTAAATTATACAGTAAGCGATATCCCCGATAATATCGCTCAAGATCATCAGGATACCGCTACGCGCCTGCGCCTTACAAATTTGCGCCGCCATAAATCCAAATTGTAGCGGGCTCTGTATCGGCGATCGCGAAGCGAAGCGCTTGACTTATTAACAGTGACACCTAAAGTATAAGTATTAAGGAGTTTGCCGATGGGCCGATAGGCAGATCTGAGCGCCGATAGGGCCCGTCAGTTAACGAGGGCCCCTTAAAGGCCCGCCAGGTGCGATCCGAGACCGCGCATTTCAGCCGGAATGACTCGATTCGAAAAACAGGGATGACCAGGGGCGATATTCTTCAGGCGGCGACGCGACTCAAGTCGAGATTCCTTATAAGGAGACGCGCCGGATTGATTTTGATATGAGGAAAGCTTGTTAAGGCGGATTAAATTCGACGTTTGCACGCTATATTCGAAGGAATTTGAATGTTGCCAATCATTTGCGACATAAATGCAAATTAAGGCAAGATTTTGTAGCAATGTCGGATTGTGTCCAACAGATGGCGTTTTATTCTACGATATACTCACTAATTCTACTCGGGGTAATTGAAATTCGTATTTCAGCAAATGTCGGTTTCATCAATTTTGAAGTCTGATTTCACATACAATAAAGAGAAAAATAGTATATTAGTAGATCAATAGAGCCATAATTTTCAATGTCATTTCTGATGACATTATCAACATGAATATTTGCACGAACTTTGAAATTGTCATTCTGAACGCCAAATGACATCCCGATCAAATATTTTATTACAGAATTATTGGGTATTCTTTTTTCGATATATTCTTCCTCAATTTTCTGTGGTACTGATTCTGATTAACTGATAAGCTGTACATTTCGGATGAAGCTCGACTCTGTGTTTTCTGTGGTCAAGGAAATATTGTTTTTTTTTTCGAAATTCTTGTTTTATTTGCTCTGGTTGAAAAATAATAAATTTCGCACAGAGCTTAAATAATAAATAATGAGGAGAATATTTATTATTTTCTGTATCTACCGGCTGAAATCCAAGCCAACTTTTGCTCTCCTACTTTCATCGGTTGTTTCACGTCGTTTGGCGCGCTTAAAGTTTGTTTTCTGAATTTCTGATATATTTAGGTATTCATCTGAATATATTTTGATTTGTTATGAGACGTTGATTCACTATGGGACATAGGAAGTGCGTTCTTTGTGGAGAAACCTTCGAATTGAGTAAAATATCGTATCACTGAATTATTTTCATGTCTGCGCGCCTCATGTCAAATTTGATAGTTCATGCTGGGGACAAAATTTGAACGAAAATGACATTTGCTCCCTCCATCTATGTTTATTACTCTGAGTGACAGACTAACCGTTTCACATACAAAAAATATTATATCCTCTTTGTCAGGCTCGAAATCCATCGGCTCTCAAACTACCCTTCTCGATTTTGGCCATCCCTAGAGAGCGCAGTCCATCTGTCGCTATGTGGCTGTCATTCCCTGGAACTGCCTTTCGTTTTCATTTGAATACGTATCCGTTTTGTAAGTATCATCGCCCCCCTTCGGATTTAAATTCGGACTGAAAACAATCTGACGTCCCAATCGGAATCCGATAAATTAAGGGGGTGCCTTCACTCCCTCCCCTGATGTTTCAGGGCTTGGCTTTATAATGTTTTTTATTGATTTGCGTTAAGTGCGGTGAAATGGTAGAGTTGGAAAATAAAATACTTTTTTTTAGGACAAGTGTAGTTCTTTCAACAATATATAGTGTTTTTTTCTGCAGATGGCCTTCAGAAACATGCGTAAGAGTATATTTGGTACATTATATACATAACCTACAAAAATGCAAATTCGATGTATTTGGTCGATAATATGGTATTCCTACAAAGCACTTATGTATATAATATACAGGGTGGCCATTTGAAAACGAAACAGACGAGATAACAGACGAAATAAAGTTTTTCGATAGAAATGCTCGGACAGGTCGATTTCTGTTTCGAGGGGGACAACTTAAGATGTAGGTTACGGACGCATAGCGCTTCAACCCTTGCTACTACAACCCTCACCCCCAAATTTTGAATAGGGAAGATGGGGTGAGTGATACCTCATTTGAAAGGTATTTTTATACTGATTTCAGCACAGTGATTGTTTTTTCATTTTATGCGTTAGTTCTCGAAATATTCTTAACTAAGTATTTGAAAATGAAGTAGTGTTTTCATGGCACTTGTAGTGTTTTGTGAAAAATCGACATTTTGAGCTTCAAAACAACCATAACTGTGGCTTCCTTCCTAACTAACTAACGCATGATTATTTCGAGAACTAATGCATAAAATGAAAAAACAATTACTGTGCTGAAATCAGTATAAAAATACCTTTAAATTGAGGTATCACTCACCCCATCTTCCCTATTCAAAAATTGGGTTGGGGGTTGTAGCAGCAAGGGTTGAAGCGCTATGCGTCCGTAACCTACATCTTAAGTTGTCCCCCTCGAAACAGAAATCGACCTGTCCGAGCATTTCTATCGAAAAACTTTATTTCGTCTGTAATCTCGTCTGTTTCGTTTTCAAATGGCCACCCTGTATATGTATAATAATAGTGAACAAATCATTTCAAAAGAGACAAAACTCTAATTTTGTTAAAATTTTGAAAAGGACTAGTAAAGCACTTCCTTCTGACGAAAGTTGAAACAATTGTAATATTCCTAACTTCAAACGATCATTCTCACAACACCGCACATTATTTTTGTCCAATCTCTAGAAAAAGAGTAACCTCAACCTCGAAAATCTAACGATATTTTCGCCTACCTCGATTCCCCAAAAGGAGAAAGAACCGTACAACAAACCCAACATCTAATTCTTCCTTCCATGTTTCAAATCCGCCGACAATAGTTAGTCGAACATCAATATGCAATCTGTCACTTCGGAAGTGAGCATTTGTCATTTCCTGGATCGGTCAAGTAGACCTGGTATATACAGCTGATCAATCACAATTTGGAACACGTCGTTTTCGGTGTTCCACGTGCTCTGTGGCCGGCTACGTGGTGCGATGCCCCCTGTACGAGGCACGTAAACGGAAGAATTACCAATTACAAACGTTGTCTGCTTGCCAGTTCGCATCGCAACTACTTCGTCCGTTGTTATTTCCGACTTGGAAAGGGTCATCATAATCGATGGTTCCTAGTTCTCTGTGGTCTACGTGATGGAAAACACAACAGGATGATACGTCGATGTCTTCAACATGACCGGGATTCTATGGTCATAGATTGGAAATGTTTTTTCCGCAAACGTCAAAATATATCGATATAACCTTAATTGTTGACGTTTACTTTGACATAAGTTCGTCATTTCTTCACCGGAAATTTCAATTTTTTTTTGAAGACTCTCCTAATCATAACGTTTGAATGTCGTTCACGAAAAATTAGCTTATTTCGTTCGGCGAAAATCACTTTTTATTATATTTCATCCTAAAAATCCACTTTCGTATCTATATATTCTATTGTTGAAACCGACTGAAACTATCACAGGTGATAGTTATCGAACGCAATTGATGCGTTTGAGCCGAGAATTGAGAGACAAACGGCCGCAATACAACGAGAGACAAGATAAAGTGATTTCACAGCATGACAATGCTCGACCCCATGTTGCGTCAAGACATATTTGGAAAAGTTGAAATGGGAAGTCCCTCCACACCCGCCCTATTCTCCAGACATTGCTCCCTCGGACTATCATTTGTTTCGATCAATGGCACACGGCCTGGCTGACCAGCACTTCCGGTCTTATGAAGAAGTGAAAATTTGGATCGATTCGTGGTAGGTTCAAATATGACAAGTTTTTTCAACGCGGGATTCGTACGCTGCTCGAATGATGGAGAAAGTAGTGGCCAGCCATTGACAACATTTCGAATCATAAATGTATAACCAGTTTTTTACAATAAAGCTTTGAATTTCGGAAAAAACGGAGGAACGCCTATGCATAATATTTGAATATTTTCGAAACCATTGAACAGCCCAATAATGCCTTCGACGGAGTGGCCTCTGGCGTCGTCGATTGCGACGCTCCGGCCAGGCCGTGACGTCGGGCGTCGCGCGCAAGGTCGCGGCGCTATTGGCACTCCTGAGCGGAAGATCCGCATGGCGCTTCCCTTTCAACGATCCCCATGGCAACGGTGATAACCGTTGAATGAACACGGTGTAAAAACAACGGAGGCTCAAAATGGCACATGTTGTTTTTCCGGTGGAAAACTGGTTTTTTCGACGTTCTGTTTTGTCGGTGACGTTTTCAGGTTTCGCTTTGGACTGGTGGCAGTTGGGCCAGTGTTTTTGGCTTCCATTGTGACTGACTTTTTGATAGATAAAAAGGTTGCCTACAGATTGTTTGTATGAGAAAATGTTGTACCTATATCTGAAATATTTATTTTCTTTATTGAAATTTGTTCGATGAGCTCTGAAGATGCAGTCAATAAAGTTCGAAACGTCGACACGAAGAAATATTTTCTTCAATACCTTTAAGCAACAGCCATATCATATTAGGAATATCAGGTATCTATGTCGGATTTCGAAATTCAAATAACATCTGTTATACTTTTTCCTAAACACCTTACCACGGAAATCTATCAGATGTACAAGCTCAGCTATTTTCAAGGCGATTGGAAGCTTATCTCGTTTCAGTCATTTTCAATTTTCCATGGTATTTTCCGACACGTAGGTACAGCTTAAGGCCAAAAGAAAACATATACTAGTTTTTCTATACGTTTGTCAAGTAACTTTGGTTGAAGATTACCATGGCTTTAGCATGGAAAAATTGAAACGAGGAAAAAATTGAAAGATTATCGAAAGAAATTCAAACTTCGAGATATGTTATTTGTAACATCTGAAAGATTGTTTTCCCAAAAAATATCGATTAGAATAGGGCCACGAGAGCTAAAGTTAGAATTCATTGCCTTATGAGATTTCAAAAATGTATTCTTTGAAAAGATGGATATCTCAAAAATTGGTAGGCAAATTCTGCCGATATATCTTGTCAATTAGTTACGTAAAAATTCATCTTTGTAGCTAACAAATTTCACCTCAATACTTCTATTCAATCCCACCCATTCTAATTCATCTTCATTTACGATGAACCGGCTCTTCCAGCAACATCCTTTACAATCGGCAGCATCTCCCTGGACCACGAACTCAGCGAGAAAATAACTCAGCTCGGAGCAGCGAGCTATCACTCCGCATTTTCAATTAATAAAAGGTGTACATGACCAGACGATTATCTCCAAGAACGACACGTCCATTTCTCGTCTCGGTAGTCTCGATCTTCTTGTCCAACAAACCAACATAAAATGGCAGAACTACTCGAAGCCAGAGCGTTCGAAGGAGCATTAGGCGATTAAGTCGCGATTGCCGCTAAAGGCGAGGTCCCACGACCAGACTTCGCCTGAAATCTCTTTACACCGACGTCTGCTGAAAGATACTCGCCTTCCACAACAACCAATCTTTATTTGCTCTTGAAGCACTCAGCAGTGGTTCCCCAAAGCGATCGCTCAGCAATTTCTGCCACGATTAGGGATTCATCAAGCCAAGTAGCTTGACATTTTAACAAACTACTTAACTTGAAAATCAAGCTCGTGAAAAATTACATACTCGAGCTTGACTTGAAATTTATTGCTTGACTTGATATCAAGCTACTTGATATTACTTGAGCTTGATATGCACTTGTCGCAGGGCATATATTTCTGCAATCTCGTGCGCGTTTAGACTGAATAAGGGGAATCCTCGAGCGCCGAAAGACTGAAGCATTCGCCAGTGTGACTTTATTAGTAGTTTTCTCACATTTATATGAAATCTATTGGTAGATTCTGGTAGTTTCAGAAATATCTTTCCAAACTTGGCCAATATAACCAAGGATTTTTTATCAACGTCAGCATCTTCAGCTCCTGTTGAAAGACAATTTTCCAGAGCTGCTCTTACAGTTACAAAAACCTGCAATAGGTTAGGCGACAAATTTATAAGATGCTACATGTATCTTAGATCCTGGGTGGAAAATTATGAAATCAATCAAAGCCTGAAGGTTCCTCAATATTAAGAAACTTAATTTTTTATTATTTTTTATTTTGTTATGATTTATAGCGATTTAATTTATGGTTTTATTTGAAAAAAATTGATGTTTATGGTTCTTTTATAAAATGAGTTTGATAAACAAAAGCGTTTTTTGCAAGGTTCCTTCTCATTTCATCATTCTCTTATTGATGTGAAAATACACAATGAAACTGCTAAAAATTAAGTAGCTTGAAAATCAAGCCAATTCGTGAATCCCTGTTCAGTAGTGGCCAAAACGCGTATGTTGAAAAACCATCGCAAATTATTAAATAAACGCGCAGAATTTCTGGTCGCCAATCCTGCAAACCTTCGCGTCCGTACCGGCCTTTAGCGGATTAAAACCCGATTCAGGTTATCAGAAATTTACGGCATCCAGGCTCGCTGCGATCTCCGAGTCGTACGGCGTCTAAGCCAAATCAATCACTGACGCAATAACACTAAATCTGCATGCTGGTCGTGGTCCATGATTCACGGCTAATAGACATTCAACATGCGGCCACGGGAGGGAAGAAGAAGAACGATCGGGTAATCGGTGGCGTCTTTAACTCGGGGTTCTTGCGATTTGTGGTCATTCCGACCACGTGCTGCGAATACGTATGGATTTTGGTGGAGAAAGAATAGGTGTCGAAGGAGATCCTTATTTGGATTTGACGAGGAATTGATGTTTTTGTTGGGTAGCGAGTGGTGTTTTGCGAAATGCAAATGCAAATGAAGCTAAAAGAAAGGCTTACATGAAATCAAGAGTTTTTGCCAGCTTCATCTAAGGTTGAAACCTATTTCAAAAGCAGAAGACTCTACAGAAACGGTATTGTTTTTCATTTTGTTATGATTTATAAAATGATTTTATTAATATTTTCGGTTCTTTTATACAAGAAGTTTAATAAACAAAAGTGTTTTTTGCAAGGTTCTTTCTCATTTCATCATTTTTTTTATTGAAGTAACAGGCACTACACAATAAAACTGACAAAAATCAAGTAGTATGATATGATTCAAGTACTTGATAAATAAATGATTGAGATTGAAGAACTACTACTCGACTTAATCTTGACTTGAAATCAAGTCAAGCTCAAGCCAAGTAGCTTGAAAATCAAGCCAAGCCGTTAAACCTTAATGCTTAATGTTACTGGTAATATAAACATACAAAGTATGAAACTTGTTTTAATCTTTCTGATATTTTCCACTAGATTTTGCATGTAAAGTTTTCTTTGAATGACGATAACTTTTTAAATACTCTTTCTTTGAATGCATGGCGATAAAAATTCGCTGCGCTCCTCCTCCAAACTATTGTCTTCGATCTGTAAAATGTCCTTACCGTTCTCGATACTCAATATATTATTACAGAATAATTATTCTATACAAAGCAACATTTATAAAAGTATTCATTTCTTGTTCTCAAACAGCGTGCGAAATACTCCACTCCAGAATCGTATCGACTTCAGATCACACCGTATAACTCAAACGGACCTTACACGCCTCGCTGAACGTAATGATTCACGTTCTCTTTGTAGTTCGCCGAAATTTCAAACATCTCACGGTACTTCATCATACATGTCACCTTCGCTTTCCTCCAACACACGTAGTCTTCGTAGTCGCTCGAGTGTATCATATCTCTCGAATAACAGCCGTTGGAAACGTTGGAGACTGTCCAACGCCAGTACGTCACTTTAACAAATGCGGTGACTGATAGACGAGACTTCAAAAGATTCCAGAGGTCCCTGAAACGAGTAAAATGTTGCCGAGCATAATTAAACAGTAATTACAACGTTGAACTGGGGGTATTTGAGGACTTCATTCTGAAGGAGTTTGAAAAAGCCGAGGATTTATCGCCTTGAAGAATTCTGCCATTGATAGTTACGCAGACGTCGTTCATTAAGGGAACGTTGCTATTTTTTTCGACGTTTGGATGAATGGGCTTTGAGAATGCGTCCTATCGCCTCATTATTTCCAATTTTGAACACTCGCTATAAAGGTTAACGCTGACTCAGGAGAAGATCGCAAAGAGAACGTTGATATTTTTTTTGCCTCCTCTCACCAAATATAGAACTCGCCCAAAATCAATTTCCGAAAAACAGAATCACATCATTTCCTCCAGTGTATATCTTCTTGACATTACTCTACACTTCAATATACTAACAACTCCTTTCCTTCCAGATACGGCATGGACCTGAACGGTGCCCGAAGAAAAAACGCAACAAGAGAAACAACGAGCACCCTAAAAGCGTGGCTGAATGAACACAAAAAGAACCCTTATCCCACCAAAGGCGAGAAGATCATGCTGGCCATCATCACCAAAATGACCCTCACCCAAGTATCAACGTGGTTTGCGAACGCACGGAGAAGACTGAAGAAAGAGAATAAGATGACGTGGGAGCCCAGGAATAGGGTAGAAGATGAAGATAATAACAACGAAGACGATGACCATAAGAGTACAGACGGAAAAGACCTTCTTGGTAAGTTAACTCAATTAACTTTTCTTTTGTACAAGTGTACTAATATTCCAATTTGTTGCAGATTCCAAAGATTCTGGTACAGCTTCGAGCGAAGATGGAGACAGGCCTCCCCATTCTCGTTTGGCACCAGACACAGCAAGCGAATGGAGCGAATCAAGGCCAGACAGTGAACCAGACAGCCCAGAATGCTACGATAGGCCTCACCACCCAGCGTTTTTACCACCACGAACATCTTCACCTCCACAAATATCCGTATCTGTCACAAAACCCAGGATATGGTCTTTGGCCGACATGGCTAGTAAAGAAGGGGACAGCTCACCCACATCCACAGCCTCCAACATCTACTCCACCAGCAGATTGATGCCACCCATGGCTGGCAGATTACCACCTCCAGGTCTCCACACAAGTCCATACGCCAGACCCCACGAGTTCTACAGAAGTCTGTATGGTCCATCAGCAGCCCAACACCTCTCAAACGCCGCTGGAAGTCCTGCAGAAGTCTCGATCTTGGAAAACTACTCCAGGAGTATAGCGGCTGCCAATTCCAGCGGTACCATACCTTCTTCTCTCAGTTCAGTGTTGACCAAAGCTAACCTAGCGGCCGCTACGTCTTCTAGCGCGTCCAGTAGCGTACCCCTGGGACTCACCACCAGTTCGAGGATGTCCCCCACCTCCTCAATATCCTCCGGGTCTGAGACGCCGCACAAGCCGATGGCGTTGAACAAAGCTTGATCCTCGAAAGTGTCGGCCTTCACGTGGCCCTGATCTACCTCTTATATCCTGACCAATGCGGACAATAATACTTGAAGCCTCTAATACCTGTAGTGTGCTGTGGTGTACAGTTAATGTGATATATATCCTTCGGTTCCTTATTATCCTTTCGACGCGTCAGGACGTTTGGTTTCTTCGTGTACAGAGAATGGACAACACTTCGAAATATTGTATCTATATGTATGTATTTAGTCTATTATTGTAAACAGATATTTGTTATTATATAAATATGTATTAATAAGCTGATGTATGAGTTGTGAGCTTATACGAACCGGAAGTTGGTACAGAGACCTCTTGAGCGTCGGTGTTGAAGCACAAGTTGTCATCGTCCGGGTGTTCTGTATAGAAGTCGATTATCCAAAAGAATGGACACTAAATTTCGGATAATAATGTAAAGTTTTTTGAGTTATAGAAATATTATTTATTTGTTTGTAAATTAGAAGAGTATATTGATTCGGTATAAGCATGCGACAATTGAATTAATGGATGATCATAGCGTTGATTGTATAAAATTTCACACATGGCAAGTCTGATCACACGTTTCAAATCTATGTAATTTTTTCTGTTAACCGACATATCAACAAGCTGGAACATTGTAATTTTTCTGTATTTTTCCGTTCAGCATTGTTCATTTTGACTCAGACGTGTGTTGCAATAAAATAAATCGTTCATTATTAATTGACTTGGTTTTATTTATTCTGTTCGTTAATTGCTGGTGAGAAAGAAGTGAGATAAGTTGTCAGGTAAGTATGTTATGCTTCAGGAAACATGCTGGGATCTTGCATCTCATTCTTTTGATAGATAGCTCATATAGAGCAAATATTTTTTAAATCATGGCATTTCAATGCAGAAGGGTTCAAAGTTAATATAAAATGAAATCGTTATGAAAAAAATAGGAAACAATTCTTTTTTAAATTCAAGTGCAAAAATCGAGAAGAGCTCCATGAGTTCACTCGACAGCATCCTTGAAAATTTTTAGTTGGTCACCCATACAGATACTGACCCTAAACACCTTTGCTACGCTTCCAAATCAGATAATTTCGAATTCGCTCAGAGTCTACTGAAGATAGATTTGAGATCACTTTTCATTCGCGAAATTAATTTTAGTCAAATCTGAACAACTTCGGTCTCGTGTATGTCTGTCGGTTACATCCTATAGGATTTTATAATCTAATTTTCATTAAATTTGGTATGGCTGTTGAGTTTTGGGTACAGATGATCCCATTCCGAATTTGTGAAATTTTCGGATGGGGATTGTACCATGAATGAATTTTGTAGGAATTTCATTATTCTTCACTGGTTTTTGAGCTAAGAAGGCAAAATCTGTATCTGAATAGTAAACTGTAATAAATAGTTAATTCTTTCAAATTCAACTCGAAATTTCAACAAATGGTGTCTCCTCACTGTGGTCTTGAAATCGAAAACACGATAATTTGATCTCGCAAGCTAAGAATTAATAATTTGAGTGAGAAAATACCTAAATACCTATTATTTTCAGGGACCGTTTGACTTGGTTAATGGGTCAAGTTAGCCCATTCGATCTAATATTGAATTTAGAATACAAGTCGAAATTATTGAAATTTAGTTTTATCATCAGAGAAAATAAGATAAGTAATTAATTATTGTCGTACGCTTTTCGAAGATTGAATAATATGTCTTCTTGTCATAGGTATAACATCAAATTTGAACGTGAGAAATTGAAGCATTATTGAGTTAAATCAGAATTGAAATATTTTCTGGAAACCCTGGAAATTATTGAGGAAATAATCCTACTTATACTTCAACTCATTCTCCTTTTCCTTATCGTTTCATTTCATTCAACTTATCAGGGAAATTAATCCAATAATTATTGAAATTCATTCAACAATTATTGAAATTCATTCAATATTTATTGAAATTCTAACCAAATTTTGCTGAAATTTTTTCTCGAGCGATCGGAAAACTTTATCAGTGAGATTAATTCAACAATTATTGAAATTCTAACCAAGATTTTCTGAAATTTTTTTGGTGAAATTAACTCAACAATTATTGAAATTCTAACCAAACTTTTCTGAAATTTTTTTCTCGAGCGATGAGAAAACTTCATCAGTGGAATTAATTAAACAATTATAGAAATTCTAACCAAACTTTGCTGAAATTTTTTTTCAAGCGATGGGAAAATTTTATCATTGCAAATAACAAACCAAAAGAATACCGTAAACCGAATCGTCTTGTTCCGGTGAGGTCCACCACGTCAACCGCAGTATGCTGTGACGACAATAGAACGAATAGTCTGGCCATTCCATGGATCTCCGATGAGACCACCAGCGTAAGGGTCTTCGATATTTAGAGTTTATAGGCATTCGGTTTTCGATGCACGCAAAGAATGAATCTGAATATATTTCTTTCTTCTATGCTCTGAAATGACAACAATGAAGTTGTTATTTACTGTTGAAGATGTTCTGTACAAAATGTAATGGGACAGGTTGATTATTGCATAAAAATTACATAATTTTTCCATAAAATATAATTTTTGCACTATCCATTTAAAAAGTTTTACGATAGAAATAAGTCAATTTCAACTTGTTATAATGGCAACACTTTAAATTATTTTTTGAGATTTCTTATGTCATCTGAGTTCAGTGGTTATGCCATTTAATCAAGGAAAGATACACGCTTCAACAATGTTCCGAAGTTGTTGAACTGTTTCATCAAAATCAGTGTTCATTAGTGAATAATTAATAATTAACGAAGGAGCGGGTTTTCGAATGCATGAGTGTTGGGTTTGCCTTCTGCAACGAGTATTAGACGATATTTTCTTTAATTCAGTCAAGTTTTGTGAAATATTGTCGAAATTCAATGAAAAACTCAGATTATACATCCTAGTGAGTTTTATATTGTATCTTGTCAGTTGGTGTGACTGTTATGAAAATTGGTAGATTACGAAATTTGAATTTAAATCGTACATTTCGAAATTTGAAATAATTTAAAATTATGTATTAAATTCATGAATTATGTCTGAAGAAATCGATTCAACACCACCAGAAATTGGCGAAATTGCGGATAATGTTGAAAATTATTTCACTATATCCAAATCATATTATATTGACAATTGAAGTTTGTTGAAATTTGATAGGATTGGTCAGAATAGACAACCATGAAACGAAAATAATAACTGAAAACAATACTGTAATGAGTTCATTGAAACACCGTCTTCAGTTCTGTAATGAACTGATTACGATACTGAAATAGAGAAAGAAAAGTCACTTACAATTTTGTCTCCAATACAACGGTTTGACATTTGATTATAGATTACAAACTCACATCGAAAAATAAATCATGCATTTTATTCCCTATTACTATTTATGATGCTTCAGCATGAATAAAGAGTCAAAAGAGCTTGAATTTCTATGCAGCCATAAAAAATCCAAAGATCCAATATCCATACAAAAATTCATCAAAATCGAAATACTAAAACGCGAGGTATGGAGATCACAAAAATTTCACTTTGCACATGACAACAAAATTTCGTGTTGATAGAAAATTGAATCTGCCGAAAAAAACGCTCAATATTTCAGTGTCATCAGAGCAGACACCGATTAAATGGTTTGTATATATGAAGAATAAAAATTTGAAACTGCAAAATTTTGTATCAGAATCATAAAAATTCATGAAAAGTATCGAGAAAAAATGAGCAAGAAACGAATACAAAGTCGAGAGCTTTCGAGCGCTTGTTCATTCAACAAACCCCGGACAAATCAGACAATTCTCCTTGTCACAAATGATGATAATCATGCTCAAATTGCACGATTGCCCTTCTTACTGTTCAACCACTCACCTAATTCTCCAGATCTGGCCCCCAGTGATCACTGCTTTTTTGCAGACCTCAAAAGAATCCTACAGGTAACGAAATTTGACTCTGATGAATAAGTGAATGCCGAGGACGAAGCCTATTTCGAAAGCAAAAACGATTTTTTTCACAGATAAGATATTTGAATATTAGAGGAACGTTGGAGAACACAAATCCCTCTTAAAAAAGATGAATAAAGTAGAATTTCTATGTAAAAAATGTGTGTTTTATATTTTTGAGGTATAGGATTGATTGATTTGATTGTTGAATTCCTATGTAAACTTCTGTTGTCTCCAAAGACGCAGTTGGTGCATAAATTATGAGCTCTTGAAAGCTCCTGACTTCACATCAGTTCTCTTCAAAAAAATTTTCATCCCTACAATAACCACAAATCTTCCTCTAATATCATTCAATATTCATCACCATAAACATCACCTACCACTGACCCTAAGTAAACTCAACCCATCCACTCCCATCGAAAATAGACAACCACTCCCAAAAGGATCACCCTCGTCGCAAAATCTGCAGAGATCCTAATTACAGATGCGATTCCCCTCAACACCCTCACAACCTCCACCAAGCCAACAAGACCGCGATTGTGATGCAAAACAACGGCTTCCGATATAAGTGTAACGTACAAGAGCCCAGGTTCGTGAACAATGCTAGACACTGTTCACCACCTTAATGAGAACTCTCTCATATGGTAATAGCTGATGAAAGTTTAATTTTCAGTAGCTTGCGGGCCCGTAATTAGAACCAGCAAACACCAGGACTCAGCCTCGACGTCGAGGTCCTTTGTTAGGATCCGAGTCCTAGCTAATTATACCGCAGGAGTGTGGAACATAAACGACAAGATTAACTCTATTAGGCGATCTAACTCGCGCAATTTGCATCTACTACGGGCAGACACGTCTACTTCGCCATCTAGCCTGTTGGAACAGGTTTCGATATTGCCCCTTAAGACGTCCGATGGTGTTATAACGCCGTAATTGGAGGTTGTTGGATCGACTGTTGATCCGTCGTTTCGATTGTTTGAGGTTAGGAACGTCAGATGTCATTTGTGACGTTTGTTGTTTTGGAGGTTGGGATTGGAGTTGAACTCTATGGTTCATCGGGTGATTTAATCGATTGTTTTTATTCGATTCTGTATTCGAGAGCTCTTTTCTCGAATAGAGCACTATTTTATTTCGTTATGTCTGTTTTCTTTATTTTGAGCCTGCAATGTTGTCTTCCACTATAAGTGTAGTGATTGCTTTGTGTATTTGTTCACAGAATAATCTGACATATCTATATTGAAGGGCTTCTTCTTCATCCAAAAAAAAATATTCTCCATCCTTTCTCTTCACCAACGGTTGACGACTTTATAATTAAATCTGAAAACACAAAAGAGAAAACCCGAAAGAAGTAATAAATGTTAGTTTTCATTATATTGACTTAGAGTAAGCAACCCATTCTAAAAAAGAATTTGAAACTGAATGGATAACTTGGAAACCATCATGAAATTTATAAATTGGGCAAGTATTCACCAATGGCTTCTTCTACACCACACTCTCATAGTGGGCTTTCAATTGAATGCCATTTGAAGAGCTTACTATTGCAACGCCCATGACCATTTTCTGAAGGATATACGATTAGACCTTTTTTGAAGACATTACTAAAACTCCATTCTGAACGCGAAATTTTCTTGTCACTTCCGTTAGATTGAAGAAAAGTATAAATCCATAAAGGTTTGCGTGACTTTAATCTGGCAGTTTTAGTACCTAGGTGGTGAAAGATAATTGGAAATGAGGTCGGGTAGAATTTAAATTAATCCCAAGATTTCTTGACTGCAACCTGTCTATGAATATGAAGCGGAACTCCTTGTGATAGTACTGGTAATCAATGTGAAGGTGTGGATCTAATTGTTTCACTGATAATTCTCATAGAAACGTTAAGCTGTGCATCAATTTTATGAATATGAGCACTATTTAACCAAATAGTATTCTGCAGCAGAAAAAAACCAAAAACAAAGCTACAATACGAAGGGTGCTGGCATCAGCACCCCATGATGAACAAGCTAATTTTTTAAAGATATTATTTCTCTGCTTCAATTTCACACATGAATTTTCCAAGTGGAATTGGAATTCAAAGAAGAACCAAGTTTAACGCCAAGATATCTGGAAGTATATTCATGATAAAAGACACAATTATTGACAGTTACTTTGAAATTTAACGAATTGAGATTTCAACTGCTAAATCACCCAGCATATTCTCCAGATCTTGTCCTCAGTTATTACTGGCTCAGACACTTGAGTAATTTAGTGAAAGGCCATACATCATTTAAATGAAGTACAGTATACACTTTTCTAGAATCTTCATTTTACCTTGAACAATTTCTTCAAAAGGAAGCTACCGCCCATAAGGATAGGACTTCTCGAGTTCATCATTACGAACAATTTCCATGATAGACGACATTTCCACCACTGATTTACATCACCGCACTAGTCTCACCATCCTTCATATTTCTTCTGATCAATCTGAGTGGCTTTCGATCTCCTCCGCTTCCGAGAAACCGATCCAGCAAAAAAAAAAACCGTCCGTTGAGTCTCCCACAGTTACATATGTATCTGTTTCTTCTGTCCCCATCAAGAATTTATGATCGACCCGGTATATCTCTCCGGCCAGGCTCTTCTGTGGGCCGCATAATCAAATTCTGTGACATCAATTAGGGTTAACCAACCAGCATACATCACTGGCCTGACTTATAAATGTTTCATGGGCTCTAAAAACGATGTCTTCTGATGATGTTGTCATCGACTGTCAGACCAGACCGATTTAGCCCTATAAGGCTACGACCTACCGGAATAATGAAGATACCAACTTTCTTATATATCAATCTATATGTAGAAATTTATGGGGTCTGTTTTTACCGGCGCCCCCGCTTCAAGCTAATTGATTCTTATGGACCGCGGAGGGATATACGCTTCGAACGATCCAAAGAAAAAAAAATAGAGATAGGAGCAGTGTAGTCGATGGGCTCTAGGTCTGCGAATGAATTGGAGGTTATGGAAGAAAAATCGTTGGAATGTCGAATAAGGAGTTTTTTTGAAATCTTGAGTGAAATATGTAGAATGCAGGTAAGTGAAAATTAGGGATTCACGCCTTGACTTGATATTCAAGCTACTCGACTTGAGCTTGACTTGAAATCACCTCAAGTTCAAGTCAAGTAGTAGTCAATTACTTAATGAATAAATACTTGACTTGACATTGAAAAACTACAACTTGACTTGAACTCGAATTTATTTCAAGTCAAGCTCAAGTCAAATAGCTTGAATATCAAGTCAAGCAGTGAATCCCTAGTGAAAATGTAGAATTTATCAAGTCGACTGTCTCCAACTAATCCAAGCACTAACAAATTCATTCTTAGTGAGAGTTAGAGGTTTGACAATGTGAGGAACTGTTCAATATCCAACAGATCTAAAATTTAACGTCCCTACTTCATGGAACTTCAATATAAATAAAATCAAAATAAAATAATTCTCACTAAAATATTTTATTGTATGTGACCATGGGCGCCCGCAGAAATTTCTCTCAGGGGGGGCAAAATGAAAATTATTGAAAAACGATAAGGCGTCCATGATTGTCATTGAAAACCGAAAAATTGTTGAGAATCCATTACTTTCCTTTTTTCCATGCCCTTTGGATTGAGAAAATAATATTGAGCGTGTTGTGCTGAAAAATGAGGCAATCAAAATCTCAGGGGGGTCCATGCCCCAACCCTGCTAGCCAACGCAAAAAATGATTTATACAAGAGACTTCTGGAAGGAAGCAACATCCTGGAAGTCATCCCAGTTACTGGAGTTTATTGGAACTCTTAGAACACTAAAGTGTGAGCTGTAGACTACAAAGACTAATAGCTTCCCATGAGATCAACTTGGAGAAAGTTATAGATTAATTTGCAGAACAAAAGATTCGAAGAGTCAACTTCTAATTTCATCTCCAATATAATAGTAGATAAATTCAAACGTGTTATTTCGAGTTATTTCCTCTCTTACCCTTATAAATTCATATAGGTCATTCCTGTGCTACACAATGCCTCAGGATAGAACAGAGTGGAAGAATTTGGAAGAGGCCTTTATCCAGGAGTAGATCAACAATTGCTGAAGCAGAAGAAGAAGAAATTCATAAATTGTAGGAAGAAATATAGAGAAACAAAAAACAGAGGATGTGTAGCGCAAGAATAGTCCTTTTGGTGTTTTTGGGAGGGCTTTTGTGCATTTTTGGCAGGTTATGCTGGAATGATAATGATGACAAGGAGGCATTTGTTGGTAGGGATTCCCAAATTTGGCCTCTATATGAAAAAATCCAAAACCTGTTCCAGCCTTCAAAAACATTTTTCCATCGAACAAACACTTCGACGCGAAATTTCTCCACCAGTGCGAAACCAGCTTAACGAAGCATCTGCCTAAGACGCCCCATAAAAACGTCGTCGCCAATAAATCACCCCATGAGCACAATCTGCCCACTTTACACAACGCAACCATAAATCCAAACATCTTCTCGCCTAATTGGCAATCCCCTCAAGCCTGACGCTTCTGTCAAACATGGTCCAGAATTCCACTCAGTTCTGTACCGGAGGCTGTGTCCCGTTTTAGAACGAAGCAGGATAAAAAACTGTTCCGTTTTTTCAGTCATACGCAATTATTTTAGCTATTCGCCTCTTGGACTAAAAATATCGGTCGAGTAGCGCAGAGCGCTGTAAAAACAAACATCTGTTTTATTGAGGAGTCTCACGTGTAAATAATTTGTCGCATTTTTTAACGCCACCTATCTCATTTGGTTAAGTAGCAGGGATGGGTGGAAATATTAGAGAACAGTAACTATCACGTTACTCCGGTATGAGAAATGGTTTTTGTTCCTATAGGCGTGGGCTGGTTGTGGGTATAAATGAAACCCTGGCAAGATTAATAGACATTCTTGAGATAACGCGTAAATGATAGGAATTAGCGGTACTAGATCCGCTGGAATTATAGGTTGTTCGATTATTCTTACCTGCTACTTAACCGATACGTGGGCAACTCAAATGGTGGACAGTTTTAACGCTTGGTTTCGATGGATCTGCGGTTGTGGTCTTTTTCTTCCCACGTTTTTTATGATGGTGACTTCGATAACTTCGACAAATCTTTATGGATTTCACACCAACTTCTCAATTGATAGAATAGCTTTTTAGTCAATATAACCTATCAACTAGGTAGACTGAGAACGAATATATGAAAGAATATAGCTTTTATTGCCAATAGCATTATCATTACCATCAAATCAAGCACAGATTTAGATATGTTTAATGCAAGAGTAGGCTTGTATCTACCTATTGGCAGTGTCATTTGAGTGGATGGTGTTTTACCATTTGTGTAAAATCAAATTAGAAAGAAACGGAACTGCTTCAATCGTCCTCACTCGAAGGGGGCATTTGAGATCACTTGGAGTCACAACTCTGGCAAACATCTCCTTTTTGCACAAAAGGAGATGTTTGCCATAATTGTGACTCCCTTCCTGGTGTATCAGTATAGATAGTAGACTTCCTGGTTTTTCTTCCTTATTTTCATGTTTGCCTTAGAGCAGCTTCCGGCAAAATAAAATTAGTGGTGGATTAAAAGGAGCTACCATAACAAAGGGTTGTGTGTCCTATACCTCATATATGGATATTCATCGTCAGCAGATGCAGTTGTGTTTCTCTGCTGATTTTCATTGATAATCTCCTATTTTCATACCCTCACATCCTTCTTCCCATTGTAAAGTTTTTTCCATTTTCACTTGAACTGATTTGATACTTATCTTATTTTAAGACATATCGATGAACAGTCCACATCAACAAAATTCTAAGAAAGGAAAAGAAAAAGAATTAGATTTATAAGGAAACATCTACATATACCGGGTGGTTCAAAAGTCTGGAAACGATTAAATTATTTCGCGCACAGGTGGAAAAGCGAAATTCTGATTGAGCCCATTTGATTTTGGGTGCAAAAGGGACTCATACGAGATAAGAGGCCCAACTTTGAAATCTGCTATAAAAAAAGATGGGTTTGCATTTGAAATTTCAAAGTTGGTCCTCTTTTATCGTATAGGGCCCTTTTGCACTCAAAATCTGATGGGCTCAATCGATTCAACGAGAAAAATTACTGAGGACCTCAGTCACAGAATATGAATTTTTGCATTTGGTCTGAATGAAGGTAAAAAAATCTACCTTTTATAGAATTATATCGTTTTGAAAATGGATTAAAGCAGTCAATAATTTTTTTCTCATAACAAATTGATATTAAAGCTAGTTTCAACCAGAGGGCGTTTCTTGCATGCCTTATCTCCTTAATTCAAAGAAAAGCATGCAACCAGTCCTGCTTCACAAAAATCTTTCTGATAACGAACGTAAGAATGCTACAGAATCAATTTGTCTAATGATCCCACCTGCAGCTAAAAATAGATAATTATTGTAACTGAATCAATAGGCGTTTTCTTCCTGTTGTGTTTCTAGATACGCCGTGAAACCATTCCACTCACTTAGAGATAGTTGTGGTCACATTTTCAGTAGCGTAACAGAGTACCACGAGATGGACTAATATCTTAGCAGTATAAGAGAAGAAAATTCCCAGATCTATGAAATTTATGGTTATTTGACGTTTCGAAATTCGAATTAGGTGTAGGCATGATTATGTCCGACTTACAAGACAATTCCAACTTGACAATATGACATATGATGAATAGATTGTATGCGTTGTCTGCAGAAAACAAGCATCTGACTTCAAATCATGTCCAGAGATTATAACCAAGTCCTAAAACGGTCATCATCAACAGATTTATCGTTCCCATTGAATGACATAACCTACTGAATGCAAATGACATAAGAAATGTCAAACCACAATGCACAGTGATGCCATTAAATTGTATCATTCCTATCGTTATAACTAGGGATTCTCGGCTTGGCTTGATTTTCAAGCTACTTGGCTTGAGCTTTACTGGATTTCAAGTCAAGTCAAGTCAAGTATTCATTTATCAAGTACTTGAATCATATCGAGCTAATTAATTTTTAGCAGTTTCATTGTGTAGTGTCACATCAATAAAAAAATGATGAAATGAGAAGGAACTTCGCAAAAAACACTTTAAATTATTAAACTTTTGTATAAAAGAACCGAAAATATCAAGTTTTTTGAAATAGAAATATAAATTAAATTACTATAAATCATAACAAAATAAAGAAATATATAAAAAAATTAAACTTTTCAATATTGAGAAACCTGCAGGCTTTGTTTGATTCCATAATTTTCCATCCAGGAACTAAGACACATGAGACATCTTATAGATTTGTTGCCTAACCAATTGCGGGTTTTTGTAAGTGTAAGAGCAGCTCTGGAAAATTGTCTTTCAACAGGAGATGAATATCCTTGGCCATTTTGGCCAATTTGGAAAGATATTTCTGAAACTACCAAAATCAGAATTCATGAAAATGTGAGAAAACTAGAGAAAACTACTAATAAAGTCACACTGGCGAATGCTTCATTCTCTCGGCTCTTAAGGAATCTTCTTATTTAGTCTAAGCGCGCACGAGATTGCAGAAATATATGCCGTGAGACGCGTGCATATCAAGCTCAAGTAATATCAAGTAGCTTGATATCAAGTCAAGCAATTTATATTTAAAAATCAAGTCAAGTCAAGCTCAAGGAATGTAATTTTTCACGAGCTTGATTTTAAAGTCAAGTAATTGGTTGAAATGTCAAGCTACTTGGCTTGATGAATCCCTAGTTATAAGAAAAGACAGAGAATAAAAAATGAATGGTTATTCGCTAATTGTTATTTGAGGCTCCATAAATACCTGCATACTGATAGTGTAATCACATCGAAGTGTAGGAGTAATTATGTTAGACTTAGCAACTCAATTGCAACTTGGCAATAGATTTGACGTTTTATGCGTTGATCAGTCTTTCAGAAAACAACGTTTTCAATGGTCAAAGACTATAAGCAACTCCTAAAACGATCATCATTACAGCTGTACAGATTTACAACAGACTTATCGTTCCCATGGGGGAACACCTTGTTGGTCATATAATCCTTATATACGCCAGTGCTATATTGATATATTTCGATCCATCTTATTAACATACCGATTACTGAGTGCTACCGCTTATTTTTCCCGCTGTTGGTAGTAAAATTACAAGAAGACGATAACACTAATGCGAACAACTGTTCCAGCTGTTCTTTGAAGCCTCTCTCGCATATTTCGAACAGTTATTGATTGCCATAAAACCGAATTTAATGACTTACATTCGATAGTCTTAATTACGTACTTTGCTAATTCTATTAGCGAATTATTTAGTTAAAAGTAAAATCGTGTAAACTACTTATCGGTATGGGAAGCCGTTTACAGCGTCAGCATCTCGCTGAGATGATGTTTACGCCATATTTTTATGGTTGTTCTTCAAACGGCCATTGGCGAACAGAGTGTTTGGCTAGTTAGTCTTTTACGACTGTTGTATCAATTCAAGAAACGGCAAAACGGCAGCTTCCGAGTAGTGTTATGTCGGTTTCGGGACTGGGATGGTTATCGCTGATATGAAGTCGATTATTTCGTGCAGAAATGGAAGTTGTATCGTTTGAGGACCGCTGCAGACTTAGGAATTGCTAGACGGGCCTTTTATGGTTGTCATTGACGCTTGTGGTTGTAAGTCATTAGAGGTTATGAAGATTTAACGGCAGATATGGGGTATGCCTTGACATTCCACTTCCATATTTGAAAAATTGAGTGATTAGTATTGTCGAAATTTGCTTTCGATTGCGAATTTTGTATTTGATGAACTAGATTGGATGAAACCGAATATCGCAGTCAAGTTGAAGGTTTCTTTTGTACTTTGAGGTTCCTTCAGAATATTATAGGCACCGCAATAGTTAGACGAATATATACTAACTGTCAAAGAAACTGCAACATCCAGAAGGAGCTGGAAATCAAATTTTTTTTTGGTAAACTTAGATAGTAATAGCAAGAAGAAAATGATTGAATTTGGAGAAAAAATCGTATATTGTAGTCGGTTTTTGCAAGTTTTCCAAATTTTACAACAAACCAGCTGTTCGAGGAGATCCAAAGTCGATGTTTAGTTGTTGTTAAAATGCCTAGAGCGCACATGTACGCCGAATTTATCGCCAGCTGAATGAATTTGAAACAGGAAGAATTATTGGTCTACGGGAGGCAGGGTTGTCATTTCAAGAAATCGTTAACCGTATGATCGGAAATCCAATAACTGTTATGAGATGTTGTCAAGCGTGGTTTAATAATGCCCAAAATCGAAGATGAGTAGGCACTGGACGTCGAAGAGGCACAAATGAAGTTCAAGATCGACGTCTAAGACTTATGGGCATTAGAGACCGATTTGCGACAACTCGATCTTTGGCTGATGAGTGGTTAGGAGAACAAGACCATCCTGTAACTGTCCGCATGGTTCACCGCCGGATAAGGTCTTTTGGGCTGCAGTTATATCGACCACATCTTGTGTTACCTCTGACGGTTGAGCATCGCCGGCAACGATTACAGTGGTGCAGAGAACGTCAACATTGGAATGTGGAATGGCATCAAGTCGTCTTTTCTATCGAATCTCGTTTCTCCTCGGGTGCACATGATGGCCGAAGAAGCGTTAGACGACGTCAGGGAGAAAGACGTGAACCTCAGTTTGAGCGTTATGTACACTGGATAGTAGGCGTTATGATATGGGGTGCTATTGCACATGCAAGTAGGTCACCTTTTAGTTGTTATCCGAGGTAACATGACATCGCTGCGTTACCTTCAAGAAATAGTGGAACCATATGTTCTCCCTTACCTTAACCGGCTCGAGAATACAATATATCTGCAAGATAATGCCCGACCTCATGTTGCCAAAGTTAGTTTGAACATTTTCGAAGCGATCCATGTGAATCTTTTGCCATGGCTGCCCAGATCCCCCAAACTTTCACCCATAGAGCATGTTTGGGACATCATGAGTAGAAGGCTTGGAACTTTACCCCAGCCCCCACGGACTTTGGGGTTCTGAGACATGAAGTACAGGTAGCTTGGGATAGTATCCCTCAAGAAGAAATAGACCATCTTATTGCATCAATGCCGAGACGTTTTGGGGAGTGTATAGATAATAGCGGTGGATAAACACATTATTAACAAATTTTTTGAAAAAATTGTAAACCCCTATGTTTTACCAAAACAAAAAAATTAAAAATTGAAACAGCTCCATCTGGGTGATGCATTTTTTTTGTCAGTTAATATAATTCTTCTTTCAATGACTACCTCAGGAACTGTTCAATAAATACTGCTGAAAATATATCTTGTAAAGAAATGTGTTATTCAAAACTGAACCATAAAACCAGGTTACTTTTCCATCTTGAAATGAAAGTTTTGGCACAAATATCAACTTTATGGAAAATTAAAAGCATTCAACATGTCCAGTAAGCTCTGAAAAATTACATTATAGTTATGTTTTCCTCTTGAAATTATATGAAGCAGTTTGTACCAAAACTTCCTAGACATACATTGAAGCAGCATCCGGTAAGATCAACACCTGAATGGGAGACCGCTTTGTTGGACACATGTACAAAACTGAAATTTTTTTTTTCAATAAGCGTGTAATTCGTCGGGGTTGATTAATCAGGCTCGTTCTCCAGGCGCCACGCATGCGACGCACCTAATTAATCGGGATACCGGATCGGCCCACGTCTACCGAAAAATAATTAGGCGCGCATTTGTCAGCAGCATCCTGTGCATCGTTTCCCCAGCCCGATAACACTTTTAAGACTGGCTCGCGTGGCCCCCTTTGATGCCAAGTCGCGGATGATGAATGATAGCGCGTTTGTCAGTGCCCCGGGACATCCGGGAGAGATCCAGACGGCGACGTCAAAGGTCCCTGCGCTAACCAGCGAGAACCTGGCTTCCTTGCTGGATAAATATTTTGCGTTCCCGGGTTTTATTAGGTGAAAGAACTGGGCAAAGATGAAAGGGGACATGGAATCAAAGCGGGTCGTTTTTCTTGTGGTCTTGATCGATATCGGTCAGTGGCGTAGGATGGGAGTGAAATGGGGTTTTTTCGGAAATTAGGTTGTGGCGGTTGTGCTATTTCTTGCATCAACTCTGAGGTCTCGCGAAGACTTTAGAGAGGTGAATTTGAAAAAATTAGTGGTCATTTTGAGTTTTGAACTCATATCATACTAACCTGACTTGATTTTCTCAACAAATAGCCAACAAACATAGTTCATAGCTGGTCCTTCATGGGGTTATGATCCTAGCACTCTTCGTACGGCAGCTTTGGCCTTGGTTTTTTCTGCTGCTGAATACTGTTGTTCTGTTTGGTTCAATAGTGCTCATGTTGATAAAATTGATGCACAGCTAAACGTTTCTATGAGAATTATCAGTGGAACTATTAGATTACACCTTTACATTGGTTACCAGTGCTATCACATATAGTTCAACCTCATATTCGTATACAGGTAGCAGTAAAGAATTTTTGGGAAAAATTTCATTTCTATCCGAATTTATTTCCAATTATATCTTACCTCCCAGATACTAGAACTGCTGGATTAAAGTCACGCAAACCTTTGTGGATTAATACCTTCCTTCAATCTGATGAAAGTGACAAGGAAATTTGGAGTTCGGAATTGAGTTCTTGTAATGTCTTCAACAGAGGTTTAATCGTTGATCCTTCAGAGAAAGTTCTAGGTTTCGATCTTCCAAGGAAAATTTGGTGTGTTTTAAATCGACTCAGGACTGGTCATGGTCGTTACAATAGTATGCTCTTCAAATGGCATTCTTTTGAAAGCCCACTATGTGAGTGTGGTGTAAAAGAAACCATTGACCACTTGGTGAATAATTGTCCAATTTATAAATTTCATGGTGGTTTCCAAGCTATCCTGCCAGTTTCAGTTTCTTTTTTAGAATGGTTCGCTAACTTCAAATCAATATACTTGATGGAAACTAACATTTATCACTCCTTTCTAGTTCTTTTCTTTTTTGTTTTCAGATTCAATTATGAAGAAGTCAAAAGAGTGAAGAGAAAAGATGGAAAAGATTTTGTTTGGATAAAGAAGAAGCCCGTCAATATAAATATGTCCGCTACTGTAAACAAATACAAAAACCAATCACTGCACCTATAAGGGGGGAGACAGAGTTTTTGCTGAGGTTTTCATCTGTACTTTTGTGTCATACGTTTAAATGTATGATGCCCCGTTTTCATTTCCTCTGCTAATACTGAGGTTACAGCTACACATGCTATGTTGTTTGAAGTTGATAATTTTCGTATAGTTACCAAATAACGAACTTTCGATTGTCATAAAATCATCTCGTCTAATATCAATTTCCTAGGGATATAACTACTGAAAATTTCAAGTTTATACCGAGATTTTTCGTATCAGTGAGGACGGACGGACATAAATGATTCTGACTAATTATTATTCATCATTGAGTCGATCCCAATCGATCACTCTCGCTTCAACATTCGATCATAACAGAAATTTGGTCAAAGGTACAAGCCCACAATACTAAAATTAATTTAAAACTGTATCCCTTTATATTATCATGATATTTTTTCCACGTCACTGTTGGATATTAGCTCGGACACCTTGATACTGGTGTTGAGTACATCTTTATTATTTCGGCTGTTTGAATTATTATAACATTCATCCAGATGACTCGTATTTATGTTGTGGGTTTAAGATATTTTTGTTTCCTATAATGTGAGCTTGGCGTTGACACATTTGTTGATTTTGGACACTTTGATCGGGACAAAGCCGGAAACCTTTGTAGCTCGTGAAAATATTTTGATACGTTTGATATGACGTCACCAACGCTGATGAGTATTCTAAAGGGATAACTTGGAGTTAGAACTGTCAACTTGGAAAATGGAAATAACCAGGCAAAATAATCAATCATAAAAGTTGAATATAATGAATTGTTTCAAATGTGTAAATTTCATACTCTTGTTTAAAATTATAACTATGAATTGTGAATGAAATTTTCAGGTCAGGTTCTGATCTCGAATGCAGTGTTTAGGTTCTATAACGGGCATAATCAGACTAGGGGTTCAGTGAAATTTTATTATGCCGTTAATTTCAAAACTGCATATTCGATCGAGATCCATTTATGCCTTTGAATGTGAAACAATTTCGACCTTTCATCAGAACAGTAAAAAATGAACTGAGTTGAGATTGAATATGAAATAACAACGATAATATTCTAAATAGCACACCCTGTATGTTATTTTGTCATTAGGTAGCAAACTTTATTATCTTCGAGAATTTTTTTTTTTAGCAGATGGGAAAATAAAATATAGGCGGTATTAAAATAAGTTATCAATGAATCGTCTCATTTCGAACATTCAATAGATAAACAGTCAATGTTTATCAAAAAGTCAGTACTTGCCTCCGTTCTTCTAGTAATCACTCTCGAATTCTCATTCAATAACATTCATTCAGTTTTCAGGTTTTTCAAAATTGTCCTACAATTGATGAAAAATCCAAATAAGTATCTCAAATATGGTGAGTTTTTAGCTTATGAAACTTCGAACCAACTTGGGTTTAGTCTGTCCGATGGGAAAAAACATGTGTTTGATAATTTGCACTTTTTTGGTACACCCTGTGTATTTTCAAACAATTTGAGAATGCAGCTCTGATGGAGCTATAGAGTAATAAACATATATAGAGAGAGTATACGAAATTTTGCTATGTCCCCAACTTGGTTAGATTACATTGTGGGATTGTAATATATTTTCAAATCCACAATTTTACTATATCATTATGAATGTATATTATATTGAATGAAATATATTTATTTGAGTGATCCTCAATTAAATATGCAAATTTGAATATATGGAATCCGATATTTTTCCTACTTGTTGAATTTATAGTATGCAGAATATTCATTATTTTCTGTATTTACCTGCTGAAATCCAAGGTTTTGCAACTATTGATCTTCCAGTGTCATCCGTTGTTTCAAGTCGTTTGGCGCGCTCGAAGTTTGTTCTCTGAATTTCTGATATATGTAGGTATTCATTTTGATATATTTTTAGTCAATATGAAACGTTGATTCACTATGTGACATAAGAAGTGCGTTTTTTGTGGAGAAACTCGCGAATTGAGTGAAATATCGTATAACTGATATGTTTTCATTTCTGCGCGCTTCATGTAAAATTTGATAGTTCATGTTGGGGACAAAATTTGCTTACTGAAAATGACATATGCTCCCTCTACCTATGTTTATTACTCTGAGGATGAAGTCTTATTATATAGTGTCGAAAGAAAATGGAAAAATTTCAGCGTTTAACCGTAATAGGGGTGGAACACCCTTTATAACGTATGATTCAATCTCTGAGCACAAATTGAATCACTTTTTAAGTGAGTTCTGAGAGAAGATGGCCCCGCCAAAGACTAATGTCAGTCCTTTCCTCCAATATTTCATTCAATAGAACATCAGCGGCGTCCTCTATCTCATCAGAAACAACCAAAAATCCGATATCTACGTAATTAACGGAACAGTTCGGAAACTGCCTTCTGTCTAACTCCCTGCCCATCCTCTAATGGCTCATAGAGGTGTCACAGTCACCCTATTTATGACAACATTAAATGCAATTACCTGGGCTGGCCCATAACAGCCTGCCTATCGGAAATTTATTGTGTTTCCTATGACGACAATACACGATACCACTATCTGTAGATGTTCCATCAACAAGAACCCGCTACCAGGCTGCTTGCTGCAAGGATCGAAGAGGATTCGTTGGTTGAACATTCTTAGGCAATTTTACATCACCAAGATAACCAAATAAAGGTAATACTCTAGTGAGTATGCATTTTCTGTCATCCTCTACCGGTTATGGTGATGTCCACTTTGTGGTTTTTCCTCGGTCCTAGATTTGTAGGTCGTAGATTGAGCTTAGAGTATTTGAGCGAAGGTAATTAACTTCTATCAGCATTATGTTTTTGGTAATGATGATGCTGTGTGTGGAATTAAGCTTTTTTGATTATGCGAAGGTCGTATAATGAGGAATGAAGTAAAGAGGATTTGATCGCTAGTTTGGTGTCTTCAGGTCAGTACTTTCCTAATTTTTTTCGATATTCTGCTTCAATATCCTTTGTTTATGATGAAGCTATCGACACAAAATTCAGCATGAAGCTTGGTTGGTGTCTTCAGGTCAGTACTTTCCTAATTTTTTTCGATATTCTGCTTCAATATCCTTTGTTTGTGATGAAGCTGTCGACACAAAATTCAGCATGAAGCTTGACATAGTTATTGTATACAACCAAACTTTTAAACTTATTTCTCATTTGCATTCACAACAATATTTGGTATTATTTTCCAAATTTTGCAAATCTGTAGGGTTATATATTTTTTGGAATAGTGTACGCTTTTTTCTCCAGAACTTTTTTGGTAGAACACTGGTAGTTGAAAAAACAGTAATCTGATACTAAACTTTTTGGTTTCTCGTAGATTTGTTGTATCTGATACCGATTTCGAAAAAAAATTTGAAACTATTCTCTCCAAATCCTCGGGAAAATTCAAATTATTATAAAATTCAATCAGTAAGCTATCATGAATGAATTAATTATTAGTTTTGTTGCTTATTCACCGATATTGAATCTCCCAATGATACATGATAAATTTAAAATCAGCCTTCAATTTTATCAGAGGGAATTACAAAATGTACATACTTACAAAGCAAAAAATTTCATTAGAAATAAAGTACAGGTGCGGCATAGTAACGAATTGATAATTTTGAGATGAAATGATTGCAAAATCTAAAGAAATGGAAACTTCAGCGAAAAATAGTATTCAAGGTGTTTCCTTCAAGATTGAACTTCAAAATGACAAAATTCATGCATCATTGAAATTTGGAAACAAACATTCCATAAAACACCTTTATGTATATCGGAAACTAGGTGACTTAAAATAACTATAGGGGGTATTTTTCCATTTGTCCGTTTACTCGAAAATTTCCATTTATTGTCTAAAAATTTTCTGGTGTAATGATGTAATTAACAAGCAATTACAATTACACTTGTAATACCAGTAAAAAAGCAAATATAATTTAAGCAGTTGATGGTGTGGTGTGATAGTGATTTATTGAAGGTTAATTAAGTTTTACATGTATATAAATGTATAAAAGTGCTAAATACGTTGTATGTTTTTTAAGCGGAATTTCTTGACCTTTTGAACCCATTTCTCGCCTAGAAATTAACGGATGATGAACCTCGAACCCCATCGATTATCAGGAGGAAAAGCTGTCCAGATTCAATAAAACCAAGAGAATACACAATTTACACGGTAAAGCACTAAGTCACATTCCCGAAGACAGCAGAATATATCTCCCTGCCTTGTATTATATATTTCCATATTGTAGAACATAAATATATAAATATACGCAGGTATACATTTGTGCAGTCAGGCTTTTATGGGCCCTAGGCACCGTTAAATTGTCTCCGAACCGCGGGAGCCGGGCAATATTTCAAATCTTTCCTTTATTTTAACCGGAATTATGAGCTGCGCCGTTTTTTTTTCGTATTGTGTTTGACGATGTTCGGTGTACGTCGAGCTGTGTGTGTGTATGTGCGTCTTTATTAGTAGAAATATGGATACGTAGGCTGTGTAACTGCGATTTTACATTTTACATCTTTCGGTCAGATTTACGCACCGGAAAAACATTGCCCTTATTTATGCGGTGACACTTTTTTTCTCTTATTTAATACAGGAATCCGTGGAATTCAATACTTGTAGTTCTTATGGATCGTTGACAAGGAACAGATTCAGAATACCATGAGTTGCATAATAATTTTCATATAGGTATCTGTATGAATGCCCATCGTTTACACTGGCCCAATAACTCAGTAACGTCAACGTCATTTTTTATATGAATAATACGAATGAAATTGAACTCAGTTATCTAATGTTGTCTTGTATTCAAGTTGAAACCATTCCTACATTTGCAGCGTGCACATTATCACATTGACTTATTAGCTCGATGAGAAGAAAGTTCAGAAAACAATGAACAGGAAAGGAACAGAGTTTTGATCTTGAAATTCAACGGCAAGTTTAGGAGTCTCTGTGATGCTTGAATCTTTACACTGGCCCATTAGCTCAGTTGGTTATAGCGTCGTGCTAATAACGCGAAGGTCGCGGGTTCGATCCCCTCATGGGCCATAAATGTTTTTTTTCTCCAAACTTGGCTCGACGAAAAGAGAGTTCAGAAAACAATGATAGAAACAGAGTGTTCATCTCAAAATTCAGGTACGAAAAAAAATTTCAAATTACAAGAGCTTTAATCTCGAAATTCAACTCCAAATTCAGTTGCCTCTGTGAAACCTGACTCTTTACACTGGCCAATAAACTCAGTTGGTTAGAGCGTCTTTAAATTGTCTCCGAACCGCGGGAGCCGGACAATATTTCAAATCTTTCCTTTATTTTAACCGGAATTATGAGCTGCACCGTTTTTTTTTCGTATTGTGTTTGACGATGTTCGGTGTACGTCGAGCAGTGTGTGTGTGTGCGTCTTTATTAGTACAAATATGGGGACGTAGGCTGTGTAACTGCGATTTTACATTTTACATCTTTCGGTCAGATTTACGCAACAGGAAAACATTGCCCGGTAATTCTTATTTATGCGGTGACACTTATTTTCATATATTAATTTTAGCAATTCGTGGAATTCGATAGTTGTAGTACTTATGGATCGTTGACAGTAAATAGATTCAGAACACCCAGAGTTGCATAATAATATTCATATAGGTATCTGTATGAATGCCCATCATTTACACTGGCCCATTAACTCAGTAACGTCAATGTCATCTTTTATACGAATAATACAAATTAAATTGAACTCGGTTATATAATGTTGTCTTGAATTCAAGTTGAAACTATTATAAACCATTAGCTCGATGAGAAGAAAGTTCAGAAAACAATGAACAGGAAGTTTTAATCTCGAAATTCAACGTCAAGTTCAGGTGCCTCTGTGAAGTTAATTCATTACACTGGCCCATTAGCTCAGTTGGTTAGAGCGTCGTGCTAATAACGCGAAGGTCGCGGGTTCGATCCCCTCATGGGCCATCCATTTTTTTTTCCAAACTCACCTCGAGAAACACTGATTGAAACAGAAATTCAATTGCTATTTCAGGTACTTCTGTGGAACTTAACCCTTTACTCTTTACAGTGGCCCATTAGCTCAGTTGAATACAGCCAAACTTACCTCGACGAACAGAAAGTTCAAAAAACAATGATTGAAACAGAGTTTCTATCTCAAAACTAATTGCCAGCTCAGGTACCTCTGTGGAGCTGAACAATTTACACTGGCCCATTAGCTCAGTTGGTTAGAGCGTCGTGCTAATAACGCGAAGGTCGCGGGTTCGATCCCCTCATGGGCCATACAATTTTTTTCCTTGGATTATTTATCAAGTTGACATTATGAGTATTGTTCGATATTCAAATTTTCAACATTATTTTAGAATTTGATGATTGTTTTTTCAATTCCTCATCCATTATGCATAACTTTGATATCATTGTACGATAAAAAAATTCCAAAATCTCTTGAGAATTCTCAAAGTTTATTTTTCTACTCCACTTTGCACAGAAATAGTTAGTTTGAAGCTGAGACGATAAAAAGGTTACTATCGATAAACCTAACCACCTTGCAAATTTGAAATAAAAAAGTCTATGAATTTCAGCTGTTCAAAAAAGCTTCAATCCAAAACGTGTAGTGGTGTTGCACCTCAATTTTTATTGTTCAACACCTTGACAACTTGTTCTCAATTGTTTTACTATCCAGAATTATAACCTTGTAGTTTTCGGAAAATAATGAAGAAAATCGAAGGATCTCTTCCTTTTAAGACACAATAATGAATTAATTTCAACCGAATATAGGTCTCACGAAAAACCAAAACCAGTTTCACGCATCAAATTTGCCACGGTTCATATTAACTTAATAATTAGGATCATAAACATAATTACGATATTATAATAACAGATAAGCGCAGGTAAATAGTTACAACGGTGTAAAGTAAATATACATAAAATAATAATATATAAACAAATAGGATGGTTCTGCTGAATACAACAATCCCATAAATATTATAATACCGTAGAAAAAAATTACAACGCTCGTAGGCATAGACTCGACTTGTTAATTATGACGTTAATTTTCGGTTGAAAATTCGAATATCCCGAGTTCTATGTAAAATTGAGGTAATTTATTCAGATAAGAAAGAAAAAGCTTACATTAATTGGCAGCTAAGCAATGGAACTTCCTGTTGGCTGGTTATCTTTCAGATGTGCCAAAGCACGTTTCTTCTCTATGCTAATTTTTCGATTAATAGGGTGTGAAAATTGATATAAATTGTATATTGAATGGGCCAGTGAATTATCGTCATTAATGGGCTTTAAAAATTAATAGATCCACTATTAGACCACCTCAATTTGAACGGAAAGTGAAAGGAGTGATAGGAATAAGATATTATGGGTAAAAGTTGATGAAATACCTATTGTGTGATGGAGTTGCGTAGAGGGTGTGCCAAATTAAAAAAAAAAACTGGTCGATAATGAATTTTTTGGAATTTATTTCTTTATTTTCTTCTTCGAATTTGATTGGTCATTTTGATAGAAGGAGAAATGTTGTATAATAACCGATATTTTATTTAATTGTTTTCTTCAGTTCAAGTATAGAGAAAAAGTTCGACAAGCACTGGTTTTTTTTAGAAAATTGAAAGGTTTAAAAAATTTTTTGAAAATATCGCCACCAAATCACGAAAAGTCATTCTGCATTCAAATTTCTCTTTTTCAGATAATATTGATTTGTATAATGAAATTTTCTTTTTTTTTTAATGAATGCTGCGTTTTCTTTGTCATGAACTCTAGGGATTCACGTCTTGGCATGATATTCAAGGTACATGGCTTGAGCTTGACTTGAAAACAACTCAAGTCCAAGTCAAGTAGTAGTTTTTCAATATGAAGTATTTATTTATTGAGTACTTTTGACTTCACTACTACTATTTTACTTGAATTTGTTGAATTGATTTCAAGTCAAGCTCAAGCTACTTGGCTTGAGCTTGAGCCTAGTAGCTTGAATATCAACTCGTGTCTAGAACCCACAAAAATTCCATTATTCGTGTATATTTTCGGATCTGTGAATTTTCTGGACACTCCCTGAAAATAATTAATAAAATTCGATAATAGGGTAGGACAAGTTATCGACAAATCGTTCTCTTCAAAATATTCTACATATGGTTCTATGGATTACCTCATCAGAAAAACTATACTCGTAAAATTTTTTCTTCAATCAATTTTACAGATGAACATCATAAAAACACAAAATTTTAGAGGAATCTGAAAAATAGGTACTTTTTGAAATATTGAAATTAAAAATATATTTTTTAATCTCCCAATTTTCCGATCTTCACGAATTTTTGCATAAAAAATTGCGGATTTCATCCATGATTCACCCAACCTTTCAGTTCAAAATTCGAAAATTACACAATTCGGGTTCAATAATAGCATGCAGAATGAATTTGAGTACTTATCATAAATAACCTCTCAAAATGCTCGATGAGATTATTCTTCAGTTCCAATTTCAATTAAGATCGAACACTTGTAACAATAGGTAAAATGTGAGTGAGTATCTAGGATACTCTCAATTCCAAAGAAGTTCTAGAAATTTTTTTTTCCCAGTTGCAGGAACGTTCATTAAAATTTAATGCCATCCGCCAGTAAGAGTATCCTATTGGCTACCTGCACTGTTTAATGGAGGATTAAATTTTTAAGACGCCATTAAATGTTAATGAGGGTTCCTGCAACTTGTGTGAGTCTTACAGTTCTCAAGATGCTTTCAGTGAGCATCGAATTTGTTATATCCTGTACATCATCTTCATGGTCATGTGATCACTAAATATTATTCGTTGTTTGTAATAGTGAATTATACTCTATTGTATAACAAGATAAGTGAAGCATTTAAAATTTTTATAAAGCCAACTAACCCTCTGCGGATTATGTATGTAGGCATTTGTTAGAAAATATGCCTGTTATGTAGATATATCTGCTAACTGCTAGGTAGATCTTCCATCAAAGCAGATTTTCTAGCTTAATAGGTATTCCTTTGTGTAATCATTTTAGAACTATTGAAATGAAACAAGCGCGCAAAACCTTACATAAAACTTGAATTATCCCAACAACACCAAACAAAAAACTCATAGACACGACCAAGGCGAGTTAGGAAAACCATGCAATCCAACAAGACGACAGATCCCTATCTCTAGAAAGCATGAATGGCGTCCAACCATCATCAGATGTATCCGATTACGCCACAAACGTACCCGAGTACCCAATAAAACCTCATCAACAACCACCAGCGGCCTCTGGCACAAAAAGATAACGCCATCTAGAGATCTATCGCCCCCGACAGGGTGTGATTTCAACCCCGTTGATCCCGTCCCAACCAATAAATTAATAACCCGGTCAATCAGCGCTCGAAGGACCAAAAGAGCCGCGGTCTTCGCGTCCCCGTAATCGGCCTTCGATCTCGGGGACTCGCTTAAAAATCCTCTCCTTATCTTATTTACGGCCCAACGGGTCGATCTAACATTATACGGCCCTTATCTTCTTGTCGGCGATTGGGGAATGTTAAGTAGATAGGTATTTATAATTGCCGCTAGAGGTGGCTCGGCGCCGCGGACGACGGTCCTCTCATTCTCACGGCTGTTGTTGCTTTTTTTTGCGCACCCGGTCGCGCGGGATTGCGACTCGGATGGAGGACAGAGGTGGATTCGGGTCTTGGTCTCTTCGAGCTGGTGATAGTCCATTCAAAGTTGGTTCATCAGTCACCAAAGTATAGGGATTCACGGCTTGGCTTGATATTCAAGCTACTTGGCTCAAGCTCAAGCTCCAGTATCTTGACTTGAAATCAACTCAAGTTCAAGTCAAGTAGTAGGTTTTCAATATCAAAGTCAATTACTTAATGAATAAATACGTGACTTGACAATGAAAAACTAATACTTGAGCTTGAGCTCGTGCCAAGTAGCTTGAATATCAAGCCAAGCCGTGAATCTCTATATCAAAGTATGAAAACTCTTACACATTTATTTCTTTGATGTTAAGCCGCACTTGTGAAATACCAGACAGTGACTATTTCGACATAATTTCTCAATTCCAAAGAATAACTTGAAACTTAGCAAAAACCTTGGATATCTGATTGAAAGTAACAATAACGAATTTATTATTGGTGTACAACTTTGCTTTCGCCGTTTTGCAATAAATAACTGTATCAGTAAGTGTTAGTCGAAATAAACAAATCGTAAATGTCATACAATAAGCTTTGGTATTTGTAAACATAATGCCATCGAAATATTAGTCGATTTGTGTCTGCATCATAAAGTTATTCTCGATTAAACATGTGAACTTACGAGCCAAATTCTCGTCATTTGCGGGAGGTTTTAATTTTCAGCTTTATTATGAGGAAATCTACGGCTGAGACTCATCGAATGCTTCCAAATACCTAAGTTGAGGTCGCTATTAGTGAAATAACGTGTTGAGAGTGCTTTCAACGCTTCAAGAACGCCGATTTTGACGTCGAAGACCAGCATGGCGGTGGAAGAGAAAAGGTATTCGGAGATGCAGAATTGGAGGCATTACTTGATCAAGACTCTTGCCAAACTCAACAGGAATTGGCAGGATCATTGGGAGTGACGCAATAAGCAATTTCAAAAAGCCTGAAAGTCATAGGAATGATTCGGAAACAGGGAAATTGAGTGCCGTACGAGTTGTAGCATAGCCTTCTTCAACGAGTTGAAGACGGCTGTGGTTGTAGTCGAGAGATGTTGAACGGCGTTTGTTTGCTTGTGAACAGCTGCTTGCAAGGCAAAGACGAAAAGGAATTCTGCATCGCATTGTGACTGGAGACAAAAAAGGGTTCATTACGATCATCCCAAGCGCAGAAAATCATAAGAATATCCCGGCTATGCTTCCACGTGGACGGTCAAACCGAATATTCACGGATCCAAGGTCATGCTCAGTATTTGGTGGGACCAGCTCGGCCTAGTGTATTTTGAGTTGATAAAACTGACTGAAACAACCACAGGCGATCGTTATCGAATGGAATTAATGCGTTAGAGTCGAGCATTGAAAGACAAACGACCGCAATAAAACTAGAGACAAAATAAAATGATTTTACAGCATGACAATGCCCGACCCCATGTTGCGAAAGTGGTCAAAACATTCTTGGAAATGTTGAAATGGGAAGTCCTACCTCACCCGTCGTATTCTCCAGATATTACTTCCTTGGACTATTACATACGGCCTGGCTAACAATCACTTCCGGTCTTATGAAGAATTGAAAAATTGGAACGATTCGTGGATCGCTTCAAGAGATGAGCAGCTTTTTCAACGCGGGATTCGTATACTGCTCGAAAAAATGGGAGACAGTATTGGCCAGCCATGGACAATACTTTGAATCAAAAATGTTTTTTCATAAATCAGTTTTTCACAATAATGTCTCGAAAAAAACCGGCGGAAACAGAGTTGTACTTCTATGTAGATATTTGTTTTATTCAAAATTCATTTTTTAGTTTTATAGGCTCTGCCTCATATCTTTATCTTTATTAAATGAACAAATGAATCAGCTAGATAGATCTGTAGACTAGGCAACTGTTATGAGTAGCAAGCTTAGACTTCTCAAAATCATCCCAAGCCACAAGAGCCGTCACCATCTTCAAAAATTAATTTTCACCATCTCGACCAACCGAGACGTCCTTCGCCAAACAAACGGAGGCCGATGAGGGCCGGAAACATAAATCCGTGGCTGAAGAATCCGATAACCCTCTGGTTCTCGATCCCGGGCCCCGTATTCCTAGAATTGCTGGACGTTTAGCTCGAACTCGTCCGAATTCATTAACGAAAAAAATCTCGGCCGTTACAACCGGTGTTACTATGTCGCATACGCGGCCGCCGTCTTCGGCGAGGACCGATATAACAACCTGGCGCGGCGAGATGGTGCTTAATGATGGGCCAGATAAGTTGAAAGTGATGTACCAGAATTCCGCTACCGAGGGACCCGACGAGGAATTCGAAAATCGACAGGTCTCAGGACCTGGTGGTCGTCGGCACCGGTTTTTGGGAGGACCACGGTTGTTAGAATTATGGATGGCGGAATGATGGTGAGAACAATGCCATTTTTTTTTAGGTGTGTAGTCGGTGACTTTGGGTTTTGGGTTCTAAGTGTAAATTTATGCAGCGCCGAATAACGAATGGGCTGTAAAATATAACCAATATACAAGCATCGTAAAGAGTCTTGGCCCACCCTATCAACTCTCAACTTGTTTTTCTGTCTCCACCATCTTATCACTTAAATGAAAACAATAAACCAGCAAAAATATTTCTTCTTCTCAGTGTGCATCGACATAAAAAAAAGCATTTGATAGCGTCTGGATAAAAGGATTACTATACAAACTTTACAGATCGAATGTTCCTTCCCATCTTATCCATCTATTAAAGTCGTATCTAGAAAACAGAAAACTTAGGATTAAAATAAATGATGCACTATCTGACTTCTTCATCCCCATGCAGGGTACACCACAGGGATCACCATTATCTCCACTCCTTTTCAATATTTACTGCAGCGATATTAACCCAACTCAGCAAGGCAACCAATACACTCTACAATACGCTGACGACACAATGGCTATTTCTCATGAGCGAACATTAAAATGTTGTATGGAAAAACTACAATTACATCTGGATGACATCCATAAATAATAAAAAAGTAAAACTTTCTCCATCAATATAATACTTGGGTATTCAAGTGGACAATAGAGCTAATTTACGACTCCATGCCAACAATATGAAAAGGAAAGCTATCAGCAGAGCAAAACATTTTAGATGCTTTACTCAAAAAGATCAGGGCATTGACATGAAAACTGCTTCCACAATATATAAAACCATATGCCGGCCAATGATTGAATATGCACATCCCTTGTTTGCAAATTGTAAAGAATCAGTGTTGAATATACTACAAGTAGCTGAAACATCATCTCTGAGAACAGTCACCAGGCTGAGACATCCCAGGAACCGACCGCAGACTAGAGGACTCAATTTCGCCCAAGAAGTTGTGCCCTTTCAAGGCGAATCAATAATGTCTTGGAGGGTATAATGTTAGGTCGTCGTACCCCTCTTATGAACGTTTAATGAACAATGACTAGTGCCTAGAAAACATAATTGAACCTATCATTGTTCCTCTGCGCGATGAATTTGGGTGTAATTTCATTTATCAGGATGATAATGCCGCACCACACCGCACACGAAGGGTTCAAAACATCCTTCAAGAGAACAATATCCAGAGAATCAACTGGCCAGCAAACTCACCAGACATGAATCTAATTGATCACGTATGAGACTACTTAGGGAGAGCAATATCCAATCGCCAAAACCCAACTCAAGGTCTTCAGGAATTGAGTATAGCCATGAATATTTTCATTTCGCATGCATATTTCTCTGAAAAAAGGGTTAAATTCAAAGAGGCTAACGAAAATCAATTTCACTCAATATAAAGTCCTTCGGATATGTAAAAAATCGAGTGTAATTTTTCATTTCGATTTATTACATTTTTATTATAGCAATCTGTTTGATGTAGTATTCACGGATTGGCTTGATATTCAAGCTACTTGGCTTGAGCTTAACTTGAAAACAACTCAAGTTCTAATCAAGTAGTAGTTTTCCAATGTATCAGGAAAGTATTTAAAAAATAAATACTTCACTTGACATTGACAATCTACTACTAATTTGAACTTGAGTTGATTAAAGTCAAGCTCAAGCCAAGTAGCTTGAATATCAAGCCAAGCTGTGAATCCCTAGTTTGACGTTAAATTTGAATAGTATCTTGAATTCCCATTGTTTTCCACGACCTATCTATTGACAAAATGAACCTTTTCAAATTCTCAAAAAAAATACCATCTTTCTTTGTAGAAAATTTTGAAATTTTGAGCAAAACATGAGAAGCAAATGAAAATGCAGACTACATCTCAATTTCGTCCAATCCAGTTCATTTATCATCACGTGGTACTAGGTTAGTTTCAAGTTTTAGCTCTCGATAAGTTTTAGGATCTCATTTTGCATATTTGATAAATTTTTCTGGTAAATTAATGAATATCTTTCTTAAAAAGATGTAAGTAAAGGATCATATTCTTTTTACTGTCGAATAACCTATTCCCAATTTTCTACTTTATAATCTAATGGAGAGCACTAATCAGCCAGCTGATCTACCAAGCTGGCAGATCTAACCCTTTACAATATGACAGCATCAAAGTAACTATTCAACTAGCGTGGACATCGTTAATCTTGATATATTTGTATTTCATTCTTGTGTTAAAACCTCCTGTCTTCAATTCGTTGTATTAAGTTCAGACTGAAACCATAAAATCACCAAACCAATACTTCCCCAAATTGTACACGAAATAATCCACCAAATTACACGGAAAGAAACCCACGAAGGTCAATCCCAATGTAAACTTTCATCGAGCACCTCGAAGCGAGCATTCGGAACCAATTAATTTTTTTTTCATCATATTCCGAATACGTGAAATTGGGTCATCTCTAATTGACATAAAGCTGTTTTTCGGTGTTCTACACGGCTTCTGTCTTAGATTGAAACATCACTAATCTCTCTAACAGAATCAATTCTTATCAGGCCGATCTCGGCACCAATTATAAGAAATTAATCTCGAATTTCCAAGCCAAATTGCGATTTACACGACGACCAGATTTTCACGGTTGCTTCTCAGCAACAAACACGCTAACATTAATTGGGACGTCAATCAATTATGGTCAAAAATATCCTTTCTTTCATTTTTTTTTCGCCCTCAAAAGGTATACTTTAATTATGACTCGTATCTTTATTTCTCATCGACGTTATTTCTGGTGTTGCATATGCATGAGCGTTATGTTTGGATCCAGTAAGGCGGACTTTATTAACATTCGTTCAACACTGTTCTTAATTGCCGTACAACTTGGAGTGCTACCATGGGCGCCCGCAGGGGGGGGCCAGGGGGGGCCATGGCCCCCCCTGAGATTTTGATTTCCTCATTTTTCAGCACAACACCCTCAATATAACTTTATCAATCCAAAGAGCAAAGAAAAAAGGAAAGTAATGGATTCACAACAATTTTCCGGTTTTCAATGACAATCAAGGACACCTTATCGTTTTTCAATAATTTTCATTTTGCCCCCCCTGAGAAAAATTTCTGCGGGCGCCCATGAGTGCTACACCATTGAGGAAATGGAGGTCGTTGGTGCGTAAGTTGTACATTTAGCGGTTTACCATATGAATTTTAAGTCGGTTTTGTGGTTTTATTATGTATCCAATTTTTTTTTATGTAGGTGACTGGTAGGAGTCCATTCACTGAAAGTCTGATCGAAATGTTCAACTCAATTAGCAGGACCGTGAAATCATCTGGGTTTTTGATTCCTTAAATGTTGATCAGTTGATTACTGAGAAATTGTGTCATCAAAGCTCGCTGTATAGAGCTATTTTAAGAAAATTGATAGGTTCACATAAATAGTCTATTTTAATCAAGATATAAATATCATTTAGTTCAAGAGGTATTGATCTTCCCAAATCAAAAAATGTGTTTGACTACTTAACTTCCTCTATTCTCTATTTAATGCAATGATGCTCAAATCAAATGAAAGTGCATAGATCTTTATAAAAACAAAATAGCAATCTGAAAAGTGAAATTCAGAAAGGTCGTTCAAATTCTTTGTCTCGAAATAGGCTTCAACCTCAGCAATCACGTATTCATTAGAGTCAAAGTTCTCTTTCTGGTGCCTACTTCTGAGGTCTCCAAGTATTTAGTGACGGCCAGATCTGGAGAATAAGCTATGGCCAAGGTCTTCATTGATTTGAGGAAAGAGTCTTGGTAGAAGGAAGTTTCTTCTGTTGCATTTGAAGACGTTTTTTCTAAATGTCTGCACTCAATACCTTTGTCAAGATAGTCAATGAACAATATATCATATACGTCCTAAATTACAGATGTCATAACCTTTCCTGCTGACTTTTGAAGTTTTGGTCGGTTTTTACCGATTGTTTCCAGTCAGCTGGCGTTCTCTCTGACTCATGTTTATTCAACTTGAACAACTAAAAACAGTGTTCATATTCCAGAATGTGTTGTTGCATTCGATCAGCCATAAGCAAGCATGCAAGGATTTCTCATGGACAAATATTTACGCAAAATGGTGCTTTCAGATATCTTCAATCCCACCGCTATCAACCAACAGCAACTTAAATTTACTATCGCTGAAAACTATGTCGTGAACATTTTTTATGTTTTCTCAAACAACTGCCGAATTCAGGCGACCAGAGCGTTCTGCAACATCTGCGGTGCTTCGACCACCTTACCAGCATATCACCTTCAAAACATTGTTGTGAATAGAACAGAGTCTGAATAACACTTAACAATCCATTGCTTTGCTTTCATAGTATTTTTATCACCAAAAAACAATGTTTTATCGATAAATTGAACAACAACAAACGTTGCGTAGCCTAATCTTCATTATCTTGATCCAGACTTAACTCTAGTTTCGAAACGTTGACAGGCATCTCTTGAAGCATGGTACTAACGACAAAAAAGTAGTATAGTGTCGTCTGTGTGCCAGGCTAGGGATTTATTGAGTGACTTGATATTTCAACTAGACTCTATACAAGCCATATCAGAGATTATAAGACTGCAAGCATCTGTAATAAAGTAAATCCTGATCAGTCGTCAATGTGTAAGTTATCAGTTCAGCGTTTAAACAACGAAAACAGCCAATATTGCGTCTTGTTTAGCGTCAAGGCAGCTGTTATATATCACGTGCAACCCTAATAAAAATGCATGACCATAAATCCATATTTATTAAACGTTATCTCTATAAGCAACAAAGTATCCCTGGCAATTATAAAATTGCAAACAAACGGAAAGATGATCCCGTACTCCGATTATACATACACCTACCGCATAATCTTATGAATGATTCACATTGAAGCGAGGCGAGAAATAGAATAATGAAAAGCAATGTCGATGATAACAATAGCGACTTGTACTGTTGGAGTCGTTGTTCTTAGAATGAAACATAGTAATACGAGAATGTAATCGCGATACTGAAAGTATACAAAGCGTCAAATGGACACCTACAAATGCTGTATTCGTATTATGAGGAATTCGCTGCTTGCTTCTGCATTTATTATGAATGGACACCTCTGGTTCAGGCGTTGAGTTATGAACGGAATGAAACCATCACTTTTATTAGACACGTGTTGGAGTGGATTGTGCTTCGTTGAGGATCGTTTGGCTTTAGGAATAATCTAGATGGGAGATGGTTAAGAAGATAACTCAGGGGTTTTCATTGATGCTATGAAATATTTTATAGTTTCTCAGAATATAAGAGAACTTGTGAGCCAGCAGATCTATCCTATCTCTTTACTCAATAAGTTCTGAACCCAAACAGTGAAAACACATTCTTCTTCTTCTTCTTCTCTATCAGATGGACACATTATTTCTCAAAAATTCGACTTTATTCCTGAACATAGTCTCCTTCAAGATTGATTAATGTACTTCAACGCTCTTTTCTGTAGAAAGATTCGTTCTGCTTTTGAAACAGGCTTCAAGCTCGATAATAACTTCTTCAGAGCCTAATTTATTTCTCGAAGCATTTCTTTTGAGGTCTGCAGAAAGTCAGAAATCACAGGAGACTATATAGGGACAAAAAGGTGGGTGACTAAGCAGTTGGAAGCGCAATTAGATCAATTTGAGTATATTTTTCATTGATGTGACAGGATCAGGAGCATTGTCATTGATTTTCTGCATATGTGGACTTTTTTTCGTGATTTTTAAGCTCAATCGATCCGATAACGTTATGTTATATTTTTTGTTGATGATTTTTCCTTTCCCTTTCCTGTCAGGATAGTGAATTATCAATACACCATCTACTTCCCAAAATATAGATGTCATGACCTTGCCAGCTGATGTTTGAGAGATTTAAGTTAAGTTTTTATTTGTTTAGAGTGAAAAGGATCGATCTTTGTATATTTTAATTTTATTAAATTTGTAAAAACCTGGGTAGGAATTTTGTTGCCAAATAAGTCAAACCACACCTAGAAATTATTCTTTAGAGTCTCATGGGCAATTGTAACGTTACACATTAATGAGTAGGGTAGAGAACAAAAAATCTACATCATCGCAGTTCCCGGAAGGCTTACCGAGTCACAACGTCCCCATAAAGTAACACTATTATTATGGGTACTGGGGTATTGTGGTATTGAAGAAAACGAAAAAGTCGATGAAGTTTCAAAAATGTCATCAAGGTTAACACCTGTTGAGTGTTGATCCTGAGCCTTTTTGTGGGCTTAAAAAAGACCAATATAATGCTGCGGACCAACCATAAGAGTGGTATTAGAATAATATTCAAATATGTCTAAATATGATTTGAAGCGTTCGATTTTCAATCCGAAATAAAAAACTCAAGATGAAAAAAATGTAAAAATCTCAATTTTCGAGGGATCGACTCTCTCAATCAAAAGAAATAATGAATGGACTCACCGAAAAACTCCTGTCAGTGTCAAACAGACCCCTCCGCCCAAAGTAGACCGAACCAATTCCGTCAATTTTCTTTCGATTAATTGTTATCCGGACGCGAAGGGACCAGCGGCGGTACAAACGGCGAACGGGGTACGAGCGGGGGAGCGGCGATTGGACGGATCTATCTCCAGGCCCACTCGACGCTGTTTATCTCTGCCAGCCAGCCAACGTAATTTCCATCTCAATCGTTACTTTTAATGGACGTCCCGGAATTGTTTCCTTGATTGCAGTGACACGTTCAATCATACTCTTTATTTAGTAAGATGACTCGTTAATTGAGTTTTAGGAAAATCGCTGTTCCTTTTGTTTCCAACTTGCTACCCGCTGCTGTACAAGAGATAAGCGCCGTTCGCGATTTAAGCGTTTGTGTTTCGCAGCATCCATTGTCGCGCGGACGATTGTTTCTGAACGGGTAACTCTGCTGGACGAGAGGGTTAAAAAATCATTGACAACTTTTTTTTTTTCAGTCGATGCTAGTTTGGTTGGGGTTGGGGAGGAAGAGATTTGCGAACTGAAATTTCGACCAGCTTCATCATCTGCTGTTTCGGAGTAGTGAATTAACTTAGTATTTTTGGTTGGTCAATCATGATTTAATATTTTAACACCCGAAAACATCTTTTATCTTTCTTCGTTATTATGAGGAACATAAAATAAAGGAAATGGAAAAACGCTTTTCATGTAAAGTTTTCTGTCTGGAAATATCAGATTCATCGATATTGTCTGTAGACATTTCGACCTACTTAGTAGTAACACTCCACCAAGTCCGATTAATAAAGGAACTTGCATCATGAAAAATTCATCATCTTGGGCTCTATTATTTTTATTTGAACTGGGGTCGTTGTGGCACGGTAAGCCTTCCGGGAACTGCGACCATGTAGATCTTTTGTTCTCAACCCCACTTATTCATGGAAACCCAAGGAGGTAGTCAATGGTGTTGATAAAACTGACAACCTCTTTAGGGGTCTTGGCCGTTGCCTCTCCTTCCCCATATGAATGTTCTTAGGCCAGCCAGCTCTGGACACTTGCATACCATGTGTTCAGCTGTTTCTGCTTCTGAGATGCAAATCTCATCTGCTGACTTTGCCATACGATACAAATGATGTTTGTACCGACAGTGCCCCGTCAGCAGTCCTACCATCACCCGAAGCTCGGCTCGTGACAGCTTCAAGAACTTTCTGACGTAGGTAGGTGAAATCATCACGAATTTCTTGGCCTGAGTAAGTCCAGAAGAAGTTTTCCAGTGGTTTATCCTGTTATTCAACTCCCACTGCTGGACTGCTGTCTTATATTGGTCTTTTCCTAGCCCACAGAAATGCTTATATCCAGCAGGTATTAACTTTGATACACTTTTTGCAAGTTCATCGGCTTTTTCGTTTCCTTCAACACCACAGTGCCCTGGTACCCATGGTAGAGTCACTTTATTGCCTCTGGCTAGTTGCTCTATGGTGTTACGGCACTCCTAGGTCAACAGAGACCCCTGGCAGTACAATTCCAGGGATCTCAGCGTGGTCTGGCTGTCCGTGATGATGTAGACATGCGTCCCCTTGAGGTTCATTTTAAGACACTCCTGAGCGCATAAGTGTACAGCCAATACCTCGGACTGTAAAATAGAGAGCTCACTTCCTAGGGCTTTAGAAATCCTCAGTTTATACCCCAATGCTAGTACCTCTCCCTGATTTTGATCCATTGGTGAAGCGTATGGAACCATTGAATGAGTTAAGTCAGGATCATCAAAAACCGCTCCAATATTCTCTTGAACATACAAACTACTTGAAAGCCTTATATTGTTCGGCAAGTAGTTGAAGAACCGGGACACCAGGTAAGAATATCCTTGTTGTCCTATTGATTTGCAAGCAAAGCAATAGTGTAATAGATGTTATTCAGACTACTCCATCGACAACAGGCTAAAAGATGCTCAGAGTTTTGGCTCTAATGAAGAAGTGATTTCAGGACCGTGAACGTTATAGCTTGACTTTATTCTTCTCTCTCAATCTGATAAATATATAATTATCTTTCCTGACTTTGCCCTTAATAGGTATCCATAATTTTTCAATTGAGAATCTCGTTCAGTCTACAATTCCATTCTCTTCAAACACAAAAAAAATCTCTTTAACTCCTTCTGCGATCTAGTCCGAACCAGTCGCAGAAAAATGTATCGTAATCATGAAGAAATAACATTATTGTTTTAAACAGAGACGGCGTCCTCAATAACCAACATCCATTAGCATTTCGTTGAATACGCTGCGAGAGATGGGACTTCATGTATTATTGATAAAAGATTTTATGATGAATTCGATATCGTTACCTTGTCATGTCTTATGTATTTTCCCACGGGTAATCTAGACATTTGTACGTGTTTCTCATGCTTTACGCCAATGTTTCATCTGTAACGATTAATTCTTCAACCTGGAAATGGGTCTTGACGAGTTTTGCAAAATATTATTCTTTCTCATCTAGGTTATATATTACAATTGGTTAAATGTAATGAGAGTGTACTTTCTAATGAGATATTCGAGTTGATAATAGGATGTGTATGTAAACTATCGGAAAGTATAAGACTTAAGAATTGTATAGTATTCCTAGGAAATATATACAATAAGGAGTTATTTCAAGGAATTAAAATTTTTTTTATTCGAACATTTCCTATATCTACCTATATATTTGTTGAATATTGTAATATTTCTTGAAATTTTTATATTCTCTCAGTTCATTGTGAATTCTTGACGGATCTGCTAGCAGCTAGCTTCTGATACAGAAATCCTAAAGTCTACACATTTCCCACGAAATCTTAGTATTATTATGGAAATGTGTTTAATATAAATTATTTTTCACATTTGTTTTCAATTTTTTACATTATTCTTCAAAAGATCCACATTTAATTATAAATTTTGGTTATAAATCTTTTGATTCGACCAATTTGTTATTCATTGTGGACGTAATCTATACAAGATCGATGAGAAACTTTTTCATTCAGCGATATACAGGCTGTTCAAAGGATATGATTAAATTTGGGCGATTCTTGGAGGCATTTTAAGCAAAAACTTCATATGAGCGTATGTCGTAAACGTGCTGATTTTTGAGATAGAGTGTGAGGAATTCTCCTGAAAAAAATCTTTTTTATAATCACAATGATGCAAAGGTTCTTATATTTCTATAAAATTTGGTACTTACCCGTTTTCACTCTATTAAGATACATTTTCCGACTTTTATTTTAACCAGTGGCGTCTGTATGGGCTTTTGCATTGAATATTTTTGGGAAAAAATGGTACGACACTGGTTTTTCTCAATTTAAATATTCTTTCGAAAATTTCATTCATTTCTGAACAAATTTGATTTCTTGATTTCACTTTGTTCAGTGCATGGTTTTCGTTTGAGAAAATCAAAAATCGTTTTACTTCAGTTGTTAATAGTGTCACTATGTAGTGCGAAGATTACAAAATAGTTTTCGAAATTGAGTTTTCCAATAGCCACAAATGAGCACTGATTTTGATAAAACAATTCAATTATTTCTAAACGATGTTGAAGTGTATATCTTTTCATGAATAAATGGCAAAATCTACTGAACTCAAATGATATCAGAAATATCAACGAATATTAAATAGTATTGCCTTTATAACCATCTTAAATTGTATCATTCCTATTGGAAAACCCTATAAGTACATGCATTCAAAATTGTTATGCAATCGCTTGTTCCTTCTGTGATTATATAGTAGGAACCTACCTAGAATTCTCCTCTCAAGTGTGAACTCGATATTATTTCTACAGGAATAAAGACAATGATGATTAATACAGTTTCTTAACAAATGTTGGTAGCATGTTTTCATTTTTCTTTCCCATTAGCTGAGAATACTTCATAATACTTTTTCAAGGAACAATAATATCTATGTGATTCCCTTATCTCTGATATCTTTTTGCGTGTCGAACCTCATATTCTATGTTAATTGAAATTCTACTACCGTTGATTTTGTTTAAGTTCACTTTGTTCCGAAATTCTGGATGGGCTCACATAAATGTCACTTATGACGATATGAATCATACTTCATTCATTGAAATTTTTTTTATCACTTATATATTGGGTGAGTATTCAGTAAATTATATTCCAAACTCATTATAATTTGTAGATTGGTGCAGAGGGAATTCAACAAAATGTTTATCAATACAATTCATTTCATATAATATTAATTTTCACTGATGTAGTAATACAAAAATCTTATGATGTGGCAATGAATTGTAAAAAAAAATGAGCCATTCTGTTTATCAATTACACTTGAAGTATAATTCCATTATTATCACCTTGATACAAGAATATGTAAATTCGCTTCTGCTAGAATATGCATTTTTGTTCTCTACTAAATAATATTGTTTTCGTTGTTCACAAACTGAGTCAATCTAACACTCACACTTGAGTTATGGCATGTTTCTATTTCTTACATCAAGTTGGTACTGCTTGCTATCCTAACAATTATACACGAGGTGTATAATTACAGTTCTATGCATCGTTGAGTCTTAGAGAGTTCATGCAAGATAGGTACATATTCAACTGAGAATTAGATTATTACTGATACTATTACAGATAACTGTTCCACTTTTGCTGTCAGAAAATTAACACCTGCAAATACCTATTTGCCTGTGTAGGAGATATTTGAGAGTTTAATATACTGAAGTTCTCAAACTTTATTAATAGAGTTTTTAAATCTTGAGTCTAAAATATGAATAATCAAACCAAAACAATACATACAGGGAGTTTATCCGGAGCTCTGGAACTGGAGGACGAGCTCTGATGGGGGCATATAAGACCATAATAGACCTCTTGAAACTACAAATCTAGAAACTCAAGCAGGATTCTATAGATGAAATATTTTCACACTATAAATTCATTTATCAAAGCATAATGATTTTGATTTCGAGTCTACCGAAGGTAGTGGATGCATTTTGATCACTTTTGGCTTCATTTGGTTTTGGATTACAACAATTCTGATAGAGATAGAGAATGCATGTCAGATCATCCTCAACAACTATTGTTTCATGTGTATCTGCAGATCTGTACATTCTGCAAATCTAATTTTATAGGTCCAATACTCATAAGAAATTATCATAAGTAATTGCACAAGTGCATCAAAATTACCGATAATTTTGTATGACAGCGTGTTGTCATACAAACTGCAAGAGTTCATGCAAAAATGAAAATGACCGAATGCAGTTTTTCAAACTGATTTAGAATGGAATTGCCATAGATTCGAACTGTGTAAGATGCATAGAAACTATGCATCTATGAACAGAACAATTATCGCAATGCTGTTTCGCTTCATACAATGCAATTATCGTAAGTAATTGCACGAGTGCATCAAAATTACCGATAATTTTGCATGACAGCGTGTTGTCATAAAAACTGCATGAGTTCATTTTCATTTTTGGAGAAAGAGCCCAACACCGAAGTTGGAGGGCTCTTTCTCCAAAAATGAAAATGACCGAATGCAGTTTTTCAAAGAAAACACGCTGGAATGCGAAATTATCCGGTCATTTTGATGCACGAGTGTAATTCGGGGGAATATTTCCCGAATGAACTGTTACATTACTTGTCAAACTGATGTAGAATTGAATTGCCATAGATTCGAATTGTGTAAGATGCATAGAAACTAAGCATCTCTGAACAGAACAATTATCGCAGTGCAGTTTCGCTTCCTACAATGCAATTATCGCTGTAATTTTCGATAATTGTTCTCCAGATACATAGAATTTTTGACAGGAGGGAAATATTCCCTGTAATTTTCGATAATTGTTCTCCATATACATAGAATTTTTGACAGGAGGGATTCATCAAGATTATATATGGTGACCACTGGAAAAATTGTATTTATTAATGCTAGTCTGATACCAATATTATAGACGTATTGACATAAAACCACAAGCTTCGGAAAACCCAAGCCAGAATTAATTATTGCATATCAGTAGTTATTAGCCTATTGAATTACAATAAGCGTATTATTCCATTTATTTACAATGGGATCATTGATGAAACAAGCAACGTATTTTCAACAATGCAAGAATAACTAACTTTGCACTTAAGGCAACCTGTGAGATATTGTTTTTGCTGAATATAAATTGTGCCGTCCATATTTATTTCATTGAGCTGAAGACATCCGATACTTATGAATGCAGTGGCGTGGAAGAGGTCTTTTTTAGTAGAGAGGAATTCCAGAGAATCTCATATAATTCAAATTTTCAATCAAGGAAATTTTGAAAATGATCGCAGCAAAGTAGCTCCATTACTAACTTTTTTTAAAGATGCTAGGCTTGAGGATGAATTTGTCACGAATCTTGTCTAACATCCTTTTTTTTTCGTAAGTCAGTTGAAGAGAGCTTTTGAGTATCCACACTAAGCAATGATATGTATATCTCTTATCTTCAATAATTGAGTTTCTCAATACTTGAGGTGAATAAATCCGATCAGATCACACTAGATTCCATAAGAAAGATGAGATTTCGTACTACAAAAGCTTTTGTGATCAGTTCAGTTTAAGTGCGGGTCAAAAATAGACACCAGAAAAGAAGAAATACACTATATTTCACTGTTTTTCTTCAATAAAGGCGAAAATGCAAGCCAGGCGGCTTTAAATGTAGATAGTGTTAATGGTCTTGATATTGTAAAAGGTAATCATGCGCAATTTTGATTTCGTCGATTCCGTTCCGGTAATTTCGATGTCAAGATGCACCACTCACTGGAAGGTCAATTGTTGAAGTCAGACCGTCATGCAAGCACCATTTCCATTGCCCAAGAGCTAAAGATTGCACAAAAAACCGTAGCATAACTAGCATAGCAACTAGTAGCATAAGGCTAGTCTCAAGAAAAAGGTCGATGTATGGGTACACATGAGTTAACGTTAAAAATCGAAACAAAATCGACCCATTTTTGAAGTGGTTGGTGACTGGTGATGAGAAGTGGATCATAGACGACAACGTCAAGCGAAAACGGTCGTGGTCGAAACGAGGTGAGCCGGCGGAAATGATGATCAAGGTAGTATTGACGGCCAGGAAGGTTTTGCTGTGTTTGGTGGTATTGGTAGGGAATTATCTACTATCAGCTGCTCCCCTACGGCACAACTGTTCACTCGGAACTGTACTGTCGACCATCGGACGATATGAAGGAAGCAATCGCCCAGAAGTGGCCAGGTTTTGACCAATAGGAGAGAAATTGTGTTCCATCAAGACAACGCCAGGCTACACACATCGATAGTGACTCGCCAGCAGCTCCTGGAGCTTGGTTGGAAGGTTCTTATGCAATCACCTTATGAAAGGTGTTTTTTTAGAGCTATAGAACTTTGAATTGCAATAAAACAACGATGGATTGATTATTCGATTGACATGAATTTTATTTATCCGCAAGATAATCTTGTGGCATTACATTTTAAATATGATTTCTGGCTTGGATGTAGTCCAATCTGGACGTCCAATTTTCGATGACTTTTTCCAACATTTGTGGCCGTATATCGACAATAACACGGCGAATGTTGTCTTCCAAATGGTCAAGGGTTTGTGGCTTATCCGCATGGACCAATGACTTTACATAGCCCCACAGAAAGTAGTCTAGCGGTGTTAAATCACAAGATCTTGGAGGCCAATTCACAGGTCCAAAACGTGAAATTAGGCGGTCACCAAACGTGTCTTTCAATAAATCGATTGTGGCACGAGCTGTGTGACATGTTGCGCCGTCTTGTTGGAACCAGAGCTCCTGGACATCATGGTTGTTCAACTCAGGAATGAAAAAGGTAGTAATCATGGCTCTATATCGATCACCATTGACTGTAACATTCTGGCCATCATCGTTTTTGAAGAAGTACGGACCAATGATTCCACCAGCCCATAAATCGTACCAAACAGTCAGTTTTTCTGGATGTAAAGGTGTTTCGACATACACTTGAGGATTAGCTTCACTCCAAATGCGGCAGTTTTGTTTGTTGACGTAACCATTCAACCAGAAGTGCGCTTCATCGCTAAACAAAATAAAATGGACGTAGTGCGCAATACGTATTCCGCACAGAACCATTATTTTCGAAATAAAATTGCACTATTTGCAAGCGTTGTTCAGGCGTGAGTCTATTCCACGAATTGCCAAACCAAACTGAGAAGCAATCACTTGACAGCTGTTAAATCGGTCGCCATTTCGAACAGTAATGCCTACTTAATGTTATATACCTCGGAAAAAAACACCCGTTATATTGATATAATCTTCGAAATGGCAACAAGTTATCGAACAAAACGGCGTATCTTTGAGCTAAATTGTAACATTTTTAACTATGGTAATTAAAGCCTCGTTTTTCGTGCAAAAATAATGGAATTCTTTTCGCTACACTTTATACATGGCGGTTAGATTTAGTTGAATTCCCTGATTAAATATCTGAGCCGCCTCATAGCAAAGTTCCCTATCTTAAATGCTAATCCCTGATATTTTCGTCTATGATGGCATAAAGATGGCACAATTGAAATTTGTTGAATTAATTATTAATATAGTGTTTCGCATTAGTGTAGAAATCCAACTTCAGTTCGATGTGTCCTATCACCTGAATACGTTCTTCTACACGCCTCTGGCGTCCGATGCCGACCGGATGCGTAGTTCACCCACACAATCATTGAACAGATTTACCGCTTGTTTTACTCCACGACAGAATGTATGTCTCGTTTGTAATTCAACAGTTTCTGAATATGGAAGGAAGGATATGGTAGTTATAACGAATTTCCGTAATGGGAGACCGGAATTTTAGTTGGACGACGCGACGTGTGGAATAATTGATTCGAAATTTGGCAGGGTCGTTGTATTCGATGACCATAAGCAGATAATAAGACATTAAAGACATGGGTGGTTTGAAGATGAAGGTTGGTCGCGGGTTGAGGACTCGTAACCAGGCCAATGGTGTTTGTCACTTCTTTCGTTTCTATTTTTCTTCCGGAAATAAATTTACAACAACGTACAAAGAGTATAGCACTGACTTGTATTGAAGAGATTTTGAGCTATTTTGCTCTTGACGCCACGCCAGTGATTTCCTTATGTTTTTTTCTATAGATTGAAAAACATAGATAGAGGGTGTATACGCAATTTTCACATATCCCCAACATGGTTATATTACGTTGTCGGATTGTGAATAATTTTTAAATCAACAATTTTACTATATCGTTATGAATGTATATTATATTTGATAAAATATTTATTCGAATGATTCTTAATTAAATATGCATATTTAATATTTTTCCTAATTGTCGACTCAATAGTATGCAGAATATTCATTATTTTCTTTATCTACCTGCCTAAATTCAAGGTTTGGCAAATATTGCTCTCCTAGTGTCATCCGTTGTTTCATGGCTTTTGGCGCGCTTGAAGTTTGTTTTCTGAATTTCTGATATATTTAGTTATTCATCTCAATATATTTTGTTCTTATGAAGACTCTCGCGAATTGAGTGAATCACTGATATGTTTTCATTTCCGCGCTTCATGTCAAATTTGATAGTTCATGTTAGGGACAAAATTTGCTTACTGATAATGACATATGCTCTCTCTATCTACGTTTATTAGGTTTTTTCGATAAGGATTCTGCGATTCTTATGACGCGATCAACTCAACTTGAAATTGCTATGCTGAATAAACCCGCAAAATGTCATCAAAAAGGTGCTTTGTAACCTCTCCATGATTGTTATACTGCAGCTATATGGGAAAATTCCTTATATAACCCCTTTAGCGCTTTTTCATGTCAGTATTTCTTTATTCGTCTATGGCCATAGTGGAACTATTTTTTTTCCGTTAACAACTTGTAAAAATTTTCTCTTACTATCACTAGCCACTCTCGCCTTTTTTAAATTTATATTATTGAAAATATCATTATTTCACTGGTACTCACCAAAATATTTTTCTTGCACTAATTTCGCAGTAGTGTTCCATATGATTTTACCAACACTGTTACTATCATCACTACGATCAATTTTTCGCTTATTGAATGCCCTATCTTTAAAAATTGATTCTAGTTTTTCATTGCTACCATCTGCATCTAGCTTGTATAGTTGTGTTCCAAACAGAACGTTATAAATTGTCTCCATATGTATGATTTCGATTGGGTTGTATATTTTCATCAATATTTTAGTTGATATCTTTTTTTCAAAATCTTACTGAAGCAACTCATTTTGACGTATGCAACTTATAATTATAAATTTGTCAAACTGTTCGTATTCATGGTTACGTCGTTGACAGTTGTTAGACCAATAATAAGACAGTTGGTGTTTCTTGTCTTCGGTTTATGATTGGTCAGATAAGGTGAAAATTTTGACTTTAATGAAATAGTTTATATCAATTTTCCACAATATCAGACAGGTAGCGACAAAAGCTGAAACTTTTATGTAACCATCCACGGCCCTTACTGAACATCCATACCAAATGAGAGAGGAAATTTCGAAATCGAAGACCAAATATTGAAATATTTTTCTGCTGACAAAAGTGATCGAATTGTTTTATCCACCTTCAGAAGACTCGGAATAAAAATAAACGTGATTTAAAGAACAAAAAGCTCTTTATCCCCAACATGACTACACCAGCGAATTAAACCCCAAATATGATTGATTTCTATAAATAACCCAGCATCTCCAAACCTCTCCCTTCCCAACCCTTAACCAAACAATAGCAACATCAGAAACAAATACCCTTCGCGAAATTGAAGTCCGCTCAAGTGGCAAACTAATCATCAGAGAGACCCGCACGGAGCAGCAGCAAGAAGTACGCCCGAGCTTCCAGGGCCCTCTAGCGGCCAATACAAACACACGGAGATATAAACCAGCTAATATGACAAAGTCCCTCTCATAAGTTTGCCGGAGAACAATGGGGTTCAATTCCGGAGGAATACAAATGCTCAATCCATAATATTAAATCTGTCTCCCATTGTCTAATTGCGATGAACGGCGGTCGCCAGAGTTGTGAGGCCGTTTGGAGGCGGTGAATTATTCATGGATGTGTTGTTGGGACTGAGGCGAACAACGCGTTGTGTTCGGAAGGCAAATTCGAAACTTTTCGGCTACGGTATCGGGAGCCTATACCTATTATTATCGTTGGGTGTTAGTTTGAGAGGTGTTGGAGGTTGGTGTTTGAGATGGTGGAAATGTTATTTGATGTTATTTTGGGTTTTCAAAATGTATTGTAGAAAATTATACGTTTCGACATAAACTCATTTGAGTTTTTCATGTTGATTTTATGTTAATTTCAACTTATTACTCATTTCTTTGTTGGTCACTTTTTGCCTGTTCTTTTTGAGCTGTCGTTCTCCACTGAACCAGGATTTAACACCGTTAGATTTTTTCGAAATTCTAAAATTGATAAATGTTGATCTTTAAATGTGACCAAAGGAAAAAAATCTGACTAAGGTTTCGTCAATGTTCGTTAAAAGATGAAGATTTGTATTTGAATGCAAAATTACTATTGGAAGCATTGCGCTTAACCAGAACTATTGAAAATTCAAGAAAAATATCGAAAAAAAATTACCGAGACCACGAAACCAACGGAGTTGAGAATTTGGTTGTTAGTATGAAATAATGATTTCTCTAATTCTGTGGTTATTCCGTTCATTCTTCCACATCTTGTAGAACAAAATCGTGCGAGAATATATCAGAAACGCACAGTTTTCATGGTTATATTTTATTATTCTATGTTGGCACTCCGAACTTTCCGCCACGGTTTCATCTGTCAATTCATCAATTTGCCTTAAAGAAATCAGTTCTGCCAACCAACATTCTTCAATGCAAAAATCACTAAAATATATTTATGGAAATATTTCATTAATTTTAATGAAATTGCAATGAATTAGAGAAAATAATGTATAATACTCGTACAGAAGGCTCATACTACCACTCGTTCGTTCCAAAACTCGCCACTTCGTGGCTCGTTTTTGAATTTTGAACTCGTGGAAGAATATCAATGCCTTCTGCACTTGTATTATAAATAACTATTCAAGCTGCGCGCAAACCTTCAAGCTGATCATATCATCAGAACCAAAGGAAATCAAAGAGAAATATTGGAAAAGAAATAAAGAATATTTCCATGAATACTTTCATCGGATTTTTCGTGCATGCATATAAAAGATGACCATTTGAAGTGTATATAACTAGAACATAAACAGAAAATTCAAGAAGAATAACGAATAAATCTATGATTTCTGTGAAAACCAATCTGATCGAGTTGATATATCAATATCAATTCCAAGCTTAGTGTTAAAATTTGTGCCAATAGCGTCATCAGAATCATTAAAAATTCAAGAAGAATCTGGAAAAAAATGAGGAAGATTTCAGGAGCTTTTGACAGCTGGTTCATTAAATTCGTTAATTGTAGGTACTTTGATACCACATATATACCACCTATATACGAAAATTTATACCACAGTTATGTGGTCTCCAAGGGTCCAACTGGCTAATGAATGAGTACGTCTTTGTTTTTTTTTCAGAAACGAAAAGCAAACCGAAATTTTTCAGCACATTTATTCAATATATTGAAAGAGGTTCCCATCTGTCTAAACAGGATGACCTTTCCCACACGATTTTGCATAAGATAATAAGATATCCCCTAACAAATCTTTTTGGTGATTTTCCGAAAACTCATAGCCACTTGGGGATATATCAGACACGATTTTTTTAATTGGGCTACCACTATATTCCATCATCCTGAAATTATTCGGGACTGTTGGAGATGGCACAATCGATTAAATCTTCACAAGAAAAGCTCAAAAAACACTTTTTTCACTTAACAGACAAAATAATATCATGTACCTATGTGTACCTATCATTCAATTATCTCAATCATTCTCTTGAAGAAACAAAAAACATAGGAATGGTATTCAAATTTGCTTATTTCAGAATTTCAGATGAAATCAATCTTTTTATAGATATTTACAATCTTCAAAAATCAATACTACGTTTTCTTGGCCGCGGCAATTTTTATTAACTAACCAAGTGAATGCCTTGCATTTAAAAAAACCGGGCATCTCAGCTACAAGATCAGCGGAGGTTCCGTAAACCATAACAAGGTGCGAAAAAAAGCAACAAACCACAAGTGTCAACCAATAATTCTAGATGCCTAAAAATGGATGTTAACCGATCGCCTTCCAAACACCATTTAGTCCAACCTCCATTGTTTGTGCAGCGAAAACGTCTATCACCTCTGTTGACACAACAACAACAATAGAACATCTGCAGATTCAGCATACCCACTATGTCACACGTACTGTAAACATACCCTAACGCACATACGAGAGCTTATGGAAAAATATTAGTTGCGGTGTGTTCTAAATTCTGTTTACCTAAGAGATTTACTCCATTTACACCGATTGTTTCTTGGTTTGTGATCGTTGCAAGGCGTGTTATCCCTCTACAAACGTTAGCGCTAAGCACTACACCTTTGTGTTGTTCCAGAATTTAATGCTTGCTAAACTGTGCGTCAACAGGGGTTCACGTGGAAGGGAATTCGTCTAAGATGAGAGGGTAGTGAGGAAATATCACGTTGTGGGTTTGGAACAACTATTTCTGGAAGATCGAAGGAAATTTTCAGACTCTAAATGAGAGTTTTCAAAAATACATCTCGAATGTGAAGTTCTGCCTATTTAATTCAAATGGATAAATAAAAAATTCCTGGGATATGAAATGGCAGGATAACAAGAATGACCTCATACAATGTCAATTATATTTTTGAAATAATCAATACA